>NC_034410.1:5603800-5823800 GCF_002078875.1 Numida meleagris | reverse complement strand
TACTAAAAAGGTGAATTACCGAGATACCGCACAGGAAATACTCCAAGATGGACGCCTTTCTGTCATTAAAGAGATCCACAAAGCTAAAATCTCTCACCCTTTAAATTACGTTGCTCTAATAATTTCTCTTACTGAAAACCAGTCCGATAACCCGGGCTAACCCAGGGAACCATTCCTGCTGCATCCGGCGCAGCCCCCGGGCTCCCCGAGCTCCTCACCGCGCTCGTGGTGGCTGCAGCAGCCAAAGGCTCCGGGCGCAGCGCTGGGCGGTGACTGACGCTGGCTGCAGGGGAGGCCAGGCCCGGCTTCGCGCCTCTGGGCTCGCTGCCTCAGCTCTCGAAATGCCACTGCTGAGGAAGGGACCCGTCGCAGATGGCCATGGCCACGTAGCCCTTGTGGCTGAGCGGGTCCACCACCTTCATGCACTGCCCCACTGAGACCTGGTAGAGGCGGTTGTTTTTCTAGGGAAGACACAAATGGGATTTCTTTACTGCACCTTCTACTTCAGTGGCACACTGGAGCCAAAACTGACGCGTGGGGGGCATCCCCCTCCTGAGGAACAAGCCAATTGCGAGAGCCAATCCCAGGCCCTGACACACCAGGCCCACAGCCACAACAGCACACCCCGTAACCACATCCAGATCTCGGAACAAAGGCTCACATACCTTCATAGGGACCCAGTTTGGATTCTGCCTATAGCAGTCTCTTGATCAGATGGAGGGGTGATAAAAGCCGCTCCCCAGCACAGGCAGGGAGGCAGGAGAACACTGCAAGAACATCCAGTGCTTCTCCAGATCGCTCACCCCCTTCCAGCTGCACGTAGCTGCAGAATTTCTGAAGCTTGTTGCAGTCAGGGTATTCCTAAACTCTAATTTATTGTACTCCCCTGAGTACGTGGTAATTTCCCTTGAACTTGCATACACTTTCAGACTGCTGGCCCCTGTGGTAAGGCACCCTGTGGCCCCCACCACGCCATCAGCCTCCACATTTTGAACTTGTCCTCTGTTGTCTTCATAGGACAGTCCCAAGTCTTGTAACCAACAGAGTGCTGCTGGCCTTTCCCTCTCCTGGTGTCTCCTGTGCAACCTGCTTTAGGGAACTGCTTTAGCAGGGTGGGCAACTCAATGACCTCCAGCGGTCCCTTCCAACCCCTGTGATTCTGTGATTCTGGGACTGCTGAGATGCTATTATAGGAGAGATGCTGCAAAACTGCTCCTCCTGAACCTCAGCTCTGCCCCTGCTTCTCCACGCACTCAGCACAAGTCAATGACAGGGACCGCTCACGTCCCCTGGTCCTGCAAAGCCAGCAGAGAGCTGTGGGGTGGGTTTCTTGCGTCTGGCACATCCCTCCAGGACACAGTCCTGTGGGTGGCTGTGACCAACAGAAAGGAATTCTAAACAGGGCTGCAAAAACTTCCCCACGTTGCAAAGGAAAAGGCCTGCACGGCCTGGAGCTCAGGGAAGGCCTGCTCAGGCTGAGGTGCAGCCACCAATGCTGAGTAGCTTTGCACCGGCTGTGGGCTTGGTAAGTTTGGCTACAAACCAACCCAACCCTGTGTCCCACGAGTGCCGCTGTCACTTACAGTGGCATTGATCACAAGCCCTATGCTGTGTGCCAGGCCACGTGCACTCACCCCAAAGGTCCACTGCTGTGAGCCGCCGGAGCCGTGGCACTTCATGAGGCGAGGAGGGTCGGACGAGCGAGTTTCCGACACATCCAAGCACAGGAGGTTATTTAAAATCAGCTCGTGATCTTCATTGTAAACCCACACCTGAAAAATGAGATAGAAAAGACATTAACCGCAGGGTTTTGGGGTGCCAGAGATGTGCCTTGCAATGCCTGCTGCTTCTCGGCTGTTTTTTTTCCTGCAGCACCTGAAAAGCAGCTGCAGTGCTCCACCACCTTCCCAACACCACACAGCATCACCCCTATGCAGAGGGGCTCACAGGACCACGTGTGACCCTATGTAAAAATAAAGCAGCCCCCACGTGTTCCTCCTGTCCTGTTGTGATGACAGCAGCACACAGCCCAGAGCAGCCCCTCCCCGAGCTCAGCCACCAGCACTAAGCTGACCCCCAAGGATGGGGAGGATGGTGGATCCCCTCAGATGGGCCAGGAGCTGTGTGGAATCAGCCAGGCAGGACACAAGGCCACAAGGTACCTCCAGCCTTCCTGGGAAACGCTGCACTTGGCCAGGAACACACAAGAGTTCACCTCGCTTTGTGCTATGGGCTCCTGAGGAAGCCCCACGATGAAAATCACAGTGAGCTGAGCAGGCTGTGGTGCTGAGCCCTTCACCCGGGCAGGTGACCACTGACATCCCAGTGCCACTCCCATGCTGAAACCATGCGGTCCATAACCCACTGGTTTGTCCCCAGCCAAACTCCTTTTGGTAGCTGTGGTGTGTTCGGAGTGAGAGCAGCCCTCCCCCTCCACACCCACTTTCCTTGAGCTGAACCAACACAAAAATGCCTCAATCTGGACCTGCAGAACTTGCATAACTCCCCATCAGCAGCAGCAACTGAACCCAGCCCCCTCTAGGCCTGTCTGCATAAAGCAAGAGTGCGTGGGTTCACATCTGCAGCTCCCACTGTGCTCAGCTTCCTGACACTGCACGACTTGTTTGGGGACCTTCTCTCTTGTCACCTCTAACAACAAGCAGGACATGCTGTCAGTTTGTCCCCGCTACTGTGGCACAGTGGGTATTTGGTAAATGCAACTCAAGGCAGCCTGAGAGAGATGTCAGGAAAGGAGAAAGCAGAGAAAAGCAGAGCTCTGCAGGGAAGGGCAGATATGGAGACCAGGCAGCTAAATACCCAACCAGGGGGGCTATTCTGAACCCACAGGGAGGCCCCTGCAGCAAAAACTGGTAAGAACTGGGAGAAGAGCACAGGGACAGTGCTGAAAGCAGAAGCCAGGGAAAGCAAAGCCACGCCATGGGGCTTTCCATCATATGACTGAAAATCTTCACACACACTGAAGTTTATTAAACATTTCCCTGCTGATGCATGGATGGATGATGTTCAGCCCTCGTTGCCATAGGGTGACCACATAGAAATCCAGAGATCCCTCTCCAGCATATTTATTTTATTTTGCAATAATGAAGATATACAGGGCTGCGTTACTGACTTATTTTATTCCATTAAAAGACGAGAAGATGAAATTAACACCACACTGTGGTTAATGTAAATGAATAACAGGCAGCTGAACTGCTTCCAGGGAAAGCTGGGTGAGGACAGGGGTGGAATGGTGCCCACAGCAAGGAGCACGGCCCCACACTGCCACTTCTCAGCACAAAAGGAGTTCGCTATGGAAGGCTTTGGGTCTAGCGGCAGTAAAGACAGCTGCACTAAAGCAAAACCCAGCACCCAAGCTGGGAAAAATCAAGCAAACCAAGGAAGCTACAGTAAGCTGAAGAGGAGGAACTGCTCCTGGGAAACAAATACTTCAGAACTGTATGGAAGCATCAGCCTACACTTCAGCTTTCGGCTTGCAAAGATATGCAGCAAAAGACACAAGGTAGGCAGCTGGGAAAAGCTTTATGGTTGTACATTCATTTCATCTGTAAATTGCATTAGGAGCAAAGGAATGCATTGAAAAACTTCACTCCAATAAATGCAAGCCAGCACTCTGAGCAGCGACAACCCATTGCTTACATTGGCACCAGTGCATTATTCCATCAAAGAGTTTTTAGAAGGCAAAAATGGAGCCGAAGAGCACCAAGAAGCCACCTCAGCACAATGAGCTGTGCCTATTGACCGCATCATCACAGCTACGTGCAGACCCTTCAGCTGATGTTTCTTGTGGCTAACGACGACATCACAGCACCAGATAACTTGTGAAAGTCAACAGAAATAGCAACACACAGGGTCTGTAATCATTACTTCAACCTATTGCCACCCAGGAGACCTAAGGTCCCCCTGAAGGTATTCCTAATGCTGGTGCATGGTCCCCTTTCACATTTCAGTGTGTGGCTGATGTTCTGAAGAGGGACTGTGGGATGGTGTTCTTCCATGGGCTGATGAAAACGCAGCAGGTAGAGGCAGCTTGCACTTCTTCATGCTCGCTCCAGAGAAACGCATCAGAAAAACAAACTTACACCCATGATGCAGAGATTTCGGGAGGAGAATCTTACACAACTGGAGCACTTTAGAAAATGCATCCTTCTGCAAAGCGTTCCAGGGTCAGAAGGACACATGCTTACATTTATGGAGTGCTGCAAGAGGTTAACAGAGCTCTTCTGACTTCCCAAGCCCCACTCAGCTGAGCAGACGCCCACCAGCTGACCCCTGCCACAACAGCAACACTCAACTTTAAAGCTTAACGTGTTGCTAAGTTAAGGAAAGCTTAAACTACTGAAATGAAGCAAATGCACAGAGAAGTGGTGATACCAGCTGAAGAAAAAAACACGCCTAACTCAGAGTAGGAGATTTTTTGGAAAAGGAACTTGAAGCATTTAGGTCAGGAAGAAGACAAGCAGGCATTAGATATCTGACAAACCCAATCTAGATCACAAGCATTCCCACTGGTTAGCCTTCTGTTGGCCTTTATGCTTCATTCCAAAATCTTCATTAGTTGTCTTAGAAGCTCCCCTTAAGTTTGTCAGTAACTACTTCTACTTCTGTGATAGATGTCCCAAAGGAAAAAAGAACTTCAGCATCCTTGTTATCTATCACCATCTGATTAACCTTGGACACAATGTTTTTGGGTAGAATCCACAACACTTAGGGTTGGATTTTTTTTTTGCTTGCTTTTGTTTGTTGGTTTTTCTTGTTGCTTTTTTACATCTGCATTTCATTATAAGAGACAGAGATGGAGATGTCTAGTCTTCCAAAGCCCTTAAATGCTTCCTGGCCTCCTTCACCACCCAATTTCCTGCTGTGCACTACCTCGTGCATTCCCATTTTTGTTTATGGAAAGAGGTCACATACTGCTGACTTTGAGCAGAAGAGTTCACTTCAGCTGTCCTGGCATCTCCTCCACACAACCACTCTTCAGCTACAAAATGTTCATTCCATGTTAGCCTTCTGCTTGCAAAATTCACACAGTATTTCTGCTCCTCAGCTTCTGTCACTTCAGACTTCTTGTCCCCGATCTCTGTTCTACCAGAACCTTCCATTTCTTCTACTTGGGCTATTTCTAACTACAAATTACACAGAAGACCATTTTCCAGTCAAAAGTACTGCGCTCAGCAAGTCTCAAGAAGGATAGTGCTGCTCCCCAGATCTCTACGTGTTTTCTTGAGTAGAGTTCACTTTGTTCCTTCAACTTACTGAGACTGCTGTGTATTTACATGGCAAAAGTAGCCTGGAAAGAGAAACAGAGTTAACTTATTCGAGACCACTTTTCACCAAACCCAACATAGGCTTGCTTATCAAGGCGAAAGGTATAGATGGAACAGATGGAACAAATTGTTCTAGAACAAAATATAGTTCCTGTCATTTTTTGGTAATACCAGTAGAAGAGGCCAAAACCCTCCAGTACTCAGCAAGTTTCTTGCCATGTTTTATAAGCATAAGTTGTTACATGAAAGAAAGCTGACACGTACTCTTGGGAATTGTTAGAAGAGCAAAACAAGTATAATAGTAGAAAATCATAGTTGGTTAACATACTTGGTTGGAGAACAAAATCATTGTGAAAAACGATAGCACAGCCAGTTTTTTTTTGTGAGAACTAGTTGCTTAATTTACCACTAGTAAACAAGATTAATAAAAAACAGACAAATTAATGCTCAGATTGTTCATCTCTCTCAAAAATCAAAAGGCTAACTGAAGTCTTCTGTCTCTAGGAGAAAAATCAGAAGAAGGCTTTGATAAGGAGGAAGAACAATAGGCTTTCTTCTCCATTCGGCAGTACACTATTAGAAATACCACAGCAAAAAAGAAAGCAGAATGGAAACCCATCTGTTCTTAGTGTGGATACCATCCTCATCATCTATTGTACTAAGGGACATGGCTCAGTGGGGAAATATTGGAGGTAGGTAGACAGTTGGACTAGATGATCTTGGAGGCCTTGTCCAACCTTGGTGATTCTAGGATTCCATTTACTTTGTGTCTTTGACTACTTTTCTCTTCATATAAGCATATGGCACTCAGGTCCAAAAACTAAATCTCATCTGAATTGTAATGCTCTCATTATAGCTCTTAGCTGGATAAAGTCTTTAAGGCATTAGGTGAGGATCTCTCTACCCCGCAGAGTTTCCCCACACCTTGAGACCTGAATTTCTCTTGTCAGAGATAAGTGGAATAGCAGAGGCTTCATGTAATGATATTAAAAACCTATCATTAGACGTTCACATCCATTCCCAGTTAAGCCCCAGATCAGCAAATCACCTGCAGCCAAAGAACTTCCTAAATTACCTAGAGTTCCTTCTATTTATAACAGTAGCAAATCATTCATTCATCCCAAGCTACAGCAGCAGAGCACTAGGGTAGTAGAGTGCATAAGGAACAGTGAGCCAGGAAAAGGCTGCCGTGAATCTCAGTATGGGGAACTGACTGGAAGAGCTTCTACAGATTCTGAAGTGTCAGTCAGCAGATTATGAACCCCTCAGGAGCCACACGAGGACAGTCTCCAGCCACATACAGAGATTCAGCCCACAAAGACAGGAGACTGTAACATCCAGCACTCAGTAGGCAGAGCATTACACTCCACAGTCTCCTCTGCCAGCCTTGAATTTTGAACAATACTCTGGAATCAGTCTGCTTGCTGGTGAGATGTTATACCAGGCCAGCAGGGAACCACATTGCTAATGTGTTTTACTATTCATGATATCATACCTGGTTTTGATCATTGTAGTCGCACTCCCGAATCACTACCAGGCCTCCTTTCTGACTTGGGTGGCCCTGAGCAACCAGGCATTTGTTGGTTTGAAGGTGATACAACTGCAAAAGGAACACAGTTTGATGGACAGGGTAAACAACAAACATCACATAGCAAAGGCAACATATGGTAGTGCTTTGGAAGCACTCAGTGTGCTCACAAAGAAAAGCAATAGAAAGTCCTCCCTCCCTTTTAAAATACCATTTTGTTTTTCAGATTAACTTGCAGAAAAAGCCAGCATTCTCTAGTTCCATTTTGCTTTCTAATTACATCAGTTCTTCCCTCAGAGAGGTACAAGTGCAATACACACAACTTGGCTCAGCACAAGTTTCTTTCCCTTCCTTGCTCTCCATAGAAGCCTACAGTCCCATCAACTGAACACATCTATACTGCATTCTACTGCAGTTTAGCTTCAAAGAGGTCCCCTCCCACAGCATCTTCTCACAAAACAAGATGAAGCTTTTGAGAAAAGGAAGTTCTTAAACATAGAAGTCTCTGAAATCATTTGCAAATTGATCCTCAAGAGCATTTATGCAACTGAAAAGTCATAGTTGGTTGTTATTTTACAACGGAGAAGGTAACAAGGAAAAAGTTTAAACACTCCTTAAATGCCCATTCCAATTCAAACACACTGCCTACCTGATTCTGTCTGTGATGAATATAACAGGGCCTGTCCTGTTCTGCAAAACTCAAAGTCCCTACCAAATCAAACCCAGAGCTTCCCAGCACAACAGCCACTGTTCTGCTGGTCTGCTCACCCTAAAAGCCACCTGAAGCTTTCTGCCTGAGGTTTAGTTTGTCCTGTTACAACAGCCCAGAATCATTAACACATTGATGCCTGTAACTGTGTAGTTTCTCAGTGAGACAACACATCTCTGTCCTGGCTTTCAATTACACACATGCCGTGAACTGACTGGCGGCCAGCAGAATGCTTCCTTTCTGCCCAGTCATTTTCCTTCCCCTGCAAGGTGGGGACCATGCTGCTCAGGCAGCAACCACTGCTTACACTTCAGAACAGCTAAGGGCGCAAAAGCAGCAGAAGTGCCCCAGCTATGGCAACAGCTCTGCCATTTCCTTCCCTGCAGCAAAAAGCCCCACACTCCCTACTGTGCACAGAAGAGTGCATTTCACAGCCACTGCATGTGTGGGAGATGGCAGGGCAACAGACCTGGCATGCATGCTAGAAGTAATTATATCCAATTTGGAGCTGGATGCAGAGTAAAAGAAAAGTTTGCTGTCCTAAACTGGAGGCCAGGCTGGCTAATTGGCTAGTTGTGTTTTATTATGAAGACATAGATGCCTCGGCATTTGAATTGATTCCAAAGATCTTTATAAATCAAGACACTTCCAGTAATAAAAAGAACAAACTGCTCCATCATGCTGTATCAAAAATTAGAGAGCACAAAGACCAAGTAATGTTCTCCTCTAAATACAGTTTCTGGAAATAGCTGTCCCAAGACACAACAACAGCCTCTCCAAGTGCACCATGGCTCTTCTGTTCCCTGTGCACATCTGAAACAAATTACACAAAAGCTTCTAAGCAACATTTTCTCACACTCCAGAGACTTCTAGGAGTGGTTTAATATTCACCATTCCTCGCTCAAGAGGAGGCTTTCAAATCATACAGCTCTAGGAGTTTTATATGATTTTTCCCCCCTTATTTTTGTTGGCCATGATGATCAGCATTTGATAACACTGTTAAGAACCATCACAATCTGATCATTACAGTTCTTCCCAGCTGTCAAACCAGCATTTATCTGGCCCTACTAGCTTTTCAGAATAAATCAGAGCTTTGTGTGATTCACCCTGAATCCTGAGGAGTGTGGCACACAGTGGAGACACTGGCTGATAGATCCGTTCCCTGTAGGCACATGGAACTAGTTTATACAGACATCAGAGCCAGAGCTCACTCTCACACAATGCTGGGCATAACCCTAGAACCCTAAAGAGTCAAGCTGAGGAACTGCATTGATTTGTGTCTCGTCTCCTCCAAACTTAAAAGATGCACAAAGCTTTTTCTTCAGTTTAATCTACGAAAAAATCCTTGTTAAGACGACTTCTTCCCCCATGGGCTTCAGTAATGTCCCCTAAATCCTTAAACTTCTGTTTGAATCAAAGTAGAAAGCCATTAATTCCATAAAGGGAAATGAAGTCTGATTAGGGGGGGAAATAGAATAACATCATCAGCTCATTGTATCAGTCGCAGCTGGGGAAAACACGCCTGCGTGCCCTCATAAGTAACATTACAACTTGACTGGGATTCAATTATAAAAATACTGCACAAGTTGTGGCTTCGTAGGCAGCTGCTTCCAACCAAAAGGTAATGATGTCAGTAGGCTGCCCATGAGCTCTGGTCCTCCAGAATCCACTTGCAGCACCAACAACTGTCAATATCTACTTACTGCAGGCCGCACTACATCTCTACCCGATGCTTCCAATTACTGAGACAGGCAAGAACATGCTAACCATAACCTACGTGCAGACAAAATAGTTCAGCAAAAGGTTATTTCCAAGGCAGTCTGTAGCAGAACGAGAACTATGTTCTACAAGAACAGATTTGAGAAAATCTTTCAGAAAAAAAAATCTGTCTAAAGACAGACCTCCATGTTTTTAAGAAAGTTTATCTTACCCTTCCACGCTGGATTATTTTTGGTCGTTTTTGTGCTCTATTAATAAAGACTGGCTGCGGAGCTTTGGCATTGGGCCCGGATACTTGCATCTCAGGATAGATATTATCTAAATACCACTTGAATGACTTGCAGTTCAATCTTTTTCTCAGTTCTACACGATCAGTTATATTTCCATAGTTCCTTGTCCTTAGCTCAGGTCTCAAAGCAAAATACTGCTCCTGTAGTTAGGGGGAAAAAGGTTGAGGGAAGAGGAGAATAATTACACATTAGTGATTTTTAACTTCCTCCTGCTTGCAGAGCTCTTGAAGTTTCATTTCAGAAGACTACTCATCAATATTATTACCAAAATGAGAAGAAAAGTTCCCTCATAGAGTCTTTAATTCCAGCTACATCTACAGAGCTCACAGAAGAGGCATGATATTTGCACATCAACTAGTTTACCAGATATTATTTAAAAATCAGTTTCCAGGGCACTGAGCTGTGATATTGTTGGATTAATCTCTACCAGACACCTGGACTTGGCTAACACGTTTTGAATTACTTAGGGCCATCCCTGATACAGAGATGACAGACACATCTCAAAAGAGACTGCACATCTGTCCTTATCAAGACCTTTGAGCACATGGATGGAACTGATGCATCACTGCTCTTTTAAAAGTGGAAGAAAAGGAAACATTAAAAACAAGGGAATGCTGGACATACCTAAGGAAGTTTGAAGACAGGCCAGACCTTGTCATCAGAAATTGTTCTGCTTATAAAAAATAGCTCTGCTACTCTAATCACCTCTTTACTGGTTAAAGTTTTAATATCTTACCTCTTCTGGATTTTTTTTTTTAATTTCCATTGTATACATGAACTCAGATCTTTTTAACAACCATCAAAACCAGAATTTACATTTTGTTGTGTGCCTTCTATTATGTAGTTTTATTTATTATATGTTGGGATTTGCTCATATCTGCAGCACAGTCCTCTCAGCCTTGTCTTTGTTCTATTCATCCTGCAATCGCTTCAGACAGAAATATCTCCATGCTTGCATTCCATCCATAAATCTGTCATAATGACAGTCTCTGGCAACTATTATGGAATTAGATTATGAACAGCTGGAAAAGGTTAATACGTAACTGTGTGATAAGAGACTGCTACAATCAGCAGTGTAAGTTCTCTTTGGACAAAGCAGTATTAGACAGAAATAACAAAGAACCAATTCCAAGCTGCAGAGAAAACCATCATTAATCACAAACTACTGTACCCAGACACCAATAAAAGGGAAGTGATAGATCAAGCCTACCAACACACATCAAGATGGAGAATGGAGATAAAAATTAATGACCCCTAATAGATTGCTCAAAGTGACAGAGTATCTGGATAAAGGATGGGCTTTGAAACATAAAACTTTAAGGAATATAAAGTTAAGAAAATATGTCTTCTACAGAAATTATGGCAATAAAACCAGTCCTATGCTCTCACAAGGCAAAATGCCCTCAAGTACAACAGAGATGAGAGCTTCACACAACAGACCTGATCTACTTTTGAAAACATCAGTGCAAGGCCTGAAGACAAGGAAGAAACACTCTTGCCCTTAAATCCAGAAGCCAATCCTGATTAGCCTTACAGGGCTAGACAGACTAAGAATCAAACTGCTAATCATAACAAAAAGCAAACAAATAACCAGTAAAACGGCCATCTCACCAACATGGAAACTACCTGAAGGCATCCAGCTCCCACATGCTAGTGATTTGGACACAAAACAATGCTGTGCTTACAAGAAACCTATGCATCATCTTTTACTTCATTAAAAAGGCATAACATTGAATCCACTGCAAGCAATAGCAGCAACAGGGATGAAATTTCAACACTCAAAAGCAAAACCACAAGCTTGCAGTTTAGGAATTCACACCAAAATAAACATTAGGAAATCAGAATACAGCAGACAGACCCCATTAGAAATGCCAAGAGACCTCATTGTGACACAGCCTTTAGTTATTAGCTGGCTTGTGTGTCTATTTCACATCCTAGAAACCCCTCTTACCTTATATTCATCCATCCACACATGTGCCAGCCTCAATGAATTATGAGCCATGGTGTCCTGTCCCCCTGGTGAGCCATAGGGACGTCTTTTACGGAAAATGTGTCCCACTCTGGAGCAGGGAATGATCAGAAGTCGACCCCCACACATCCAAATCTGTCCATAGAAAAGCAGAGCACAGCTCACTGCATGCACTGACAAGGCTCGCTACTTCCTCACCTCCAAGACATACTTCAGTAGGTTTACGTGCAATGACCAAATGAAGCATCAGTGTAGTTCTACATGCCAGGCTTTCTGACAAGTTAAACTATTAGATCTTCAGGTTAGAGAAAGAAACATTTTGGTCATATCATCACTGCTTCCACTTACAACACCATGGCTTTCACAAAACAAGCAGTATGCTACCAAAATTTTCTAATAAGTCATTAGAACATAAAACTGTGAAATATTTGGGCTAGGATTTAGCTTGTAGATTAAGAAAACTGATTTTATTTGAGAATTACATCTCCATGCCTCCACACCAAATGATGTGGAGTATCACATGATATCACTTGATATCATCACGGGGACGGTTCATAATCAAGTCACTTCTAAAACTCTGCCTGGATAAGACCAATTTTTATTATTCCCTTCTCAGTCCCTCCCAAGGGAGACAGAACTTCCAGATCTTCTAAAGCTCTCTACATTTACAATGTTTCAAAACCCTTTATAATCAGAACTGCATATATTACTTGTTAGCAATTGATTTTCTCTTACTCCATACCCTACTATATTCTGTGTTTTCAGTACAGAAGATATTCCACGCACAACTCTATAAAGTAAGTCAAATTTATGAACTGCTTGTTCTTTTTTTTTAATTCCAATCTCAATTTCCCTAATAACTCAATTTTTCAGATTTCTCTAAGTTTTGGGGGTATGTGGTTAGTGGGTTTTTTTTGTTTGTTTTGGTTTGGAGTTGGTATTTTTATTTAACTTCCCTTTTTGATCCCCTTTTCGTATTTCCCGTGGTAGCATCTCATTTCTGAGCAGATCCTCATCACATCTGCTGATGAATCCACATCACAGAAGCAAAGAATAAAAACATGGCATTGAGCACAAAAAGCTCTTTTCTTTCAGGGAAGTGACAGTGAAAAGGAGAAAATACAGAAAGCCCAATGAAGCATCACTTTCAAGACTCTTGTTAATGATATTCTTAATATTTTTTCTAACCAAGCTGATGCCTCTACTTTACTCCTAACTCACTTATAAAAGAAATTTTACATTCCCATGCCTTCGAAACGGAGTTTGAAAAGCACTACGAGCTAAGGAAATTTAAGTTTACATATTGACTCTGCTGTGGTTAGCCACATATATTCTTTTAAATCTACTTGCAGAATTCATTGAGCATTGTTATAAACTATTTTCAGAGATGTACATGATTACTCTCTCTTGTGCATTTCTAGTATTATTTCCACTTATTTCTTTCTAGTATTATGAAAAGTTCAGCCAAGCAAAGAAAAAATTACCTAAAGCATAAAAAATTCAAGTATGACCTCAAAACTATTCTTAATTTTCCCATTAAAACTGAATCTGAAAGTTACTGTAAAGTTTAGTTAGTGTGCTAAAGGCATCCCTCCTAGGAATAAAAGCACTGGTTTGTGTGTGCAAACAGCTGTTCCAGTGCTAAAGACACAGTACAGAGGGAAGAGAAGCAGTCAGACACCGAGGTTCATACACACAAAAGAGAGAGTACCCGAAAAGATATTTCCAGATTTTCTCCTCCCCAGATGTCCATGCCACTGTCATACTGTCCAAGTTCATTAAAGTACTCACGATCCATGGCAAACAGGCCTCCAGCCATAGTAGGTGACCTAAAATGGAACAGCGAAAGCAGCTCAGTATTTTAAACAAGAAAGCTGAATAGGTTAAAAAGCTTGCATTTAAACCTACACAAAACAATTTTTATCTGATGATTTCTAACTTGTGCAGGATTTCAGTCCTGTAGTCTCTCTGTGTGATCTTTCACTACTGATTTACTTGTAAGCCATATTTCTGCATATAGTAAGCTCAAGGAAGAAGGATAGGACAGGAAAAGAGAAACAAGCTGCCTGTCTCTCCACTCAAAAATAGCAAAAGCCTTTGAAGGTTTGAAGTCCGTCTAGTTTTCAATTTAGAAAATTAGGAGCCACCTTTAATTAGCCGCTGATAAAGAGATCTTTTTCGCGTTCATCTCCCTCTTACAGGAGGGATTTATACTGACTGGGCTTGAATGAACAGCAGAAAAAGAGCAGAATCCGGAGGGCACATTATATCAGATCAAGAAACAACATCCTAGTTATGCAAAAGAAGGTCAGAATTTAAGTTATACAAGCCAAGAAGGCTGCTAAAAGGCACGGTACTCTATCACAGACAATTTGAGTACCAGGAGCAGCACTGTTTCATCATCAATGCCATGGTCAGCTGGCAAACTCAATGAGTATTTGAGTTTCTATACTTGCACAGATGTTCTCACCGGAGTTTCTCAGTTTTCTGCCTTGCCTGTGCATTACTAGAATGGTAGTCTGTTTCATAAAAACCTCACTTTTTCCAGTCCTGACATCAAAATATTTCATTACAAAGCTCTCTAGATCATAAAAAGTAAGATTTCCCATTTGAAGGAAAGCCATCCTCAAAGGTTAAATAGCAGTCTAGCTTCTCTTACAAAGCAGAGAGAGACCTTAAAGTATGAGAAGTCCTTTTCATGCTCAGAAAATGATCTCTTTAGATGATGAGAGTACCGGTAAGTATAAAGATCCCTGCCTTTTCCATAGGAGTTTTCCCTAAAAGTGAGCTGAAGGCAGGCAACAACAATGTCGATCACAGTGAGAACAAATCTCCAGGTATGCCCCAGGTAAACTCTGAGAAAGGTTCCAAACAGAATAAAGATTTTAAGACTTTCTATGTTGGTTCCCTACTCATATTCCCCCAATCCATCCTTTTCCTTCAGAAACTGCCACAGCAATGCTTCCCATACAAGCCAGTCAAGCTGCTCAGTAACACAAAGTTTCCTGGCTTCTCAGACAAAGCCTCGTGATGGAGAGACACAGAAGGACTAACTACAGAGCTGTCAGACCACAGCAGAGAACCTCATAGCCAGTCTGAAATGCTCTTCACTTACAGACCAAGTAAAGAGAATGAAAAAGAAAAGACAGCGCCCAACTTCTGAATCACTTTGTAAATCTAACAAAAATACCACACTGCTTGCATGGAATCAGTTTTATCTTCAGAAAAGTACAACTCCTCCCATTTACCAAACTGAATTCCGTATCTGCAACTAAAGAGAGCACAATCAGGTTCTTCTCGTTGCTCTACCAGCACTAGCTTTTTCATGAAGGGATTTTTATTGGGAAAGCTTTTGTTCTTGCATCTGAGCCATGTGTATCTGCTATTAAAGAAAGGTGTCTACTAAAATCAGTTTATAAGAGTTACAGATCCAGTAGGAACCAGATCTTGCCATTCTGTGCAGGACAGACAGCCACCAATGGTTAAAAGGCTAAGGAAGATGCTTCCATATCCCCATGTTAAATCTTACAAAGACTTTTGTTTCAGAATGACATTCATGCAATTCAGATCACAAAAATAAGGACAGGCTTCCAAGAGGCAATGTGAGGGGGATTTGCCACATTGTGCAAAGAGACTAGAAATGTTTTGAAGATGGTCTTCATATCCATGTGCACTCATTTACAAAGCTTAATGACAAAATAAATGCTTGTTTGAGAAAAAACAGAAAAGTCTAAATAGAAAAAACGCTGACATAGAAGATTACCAGACATTGCATCTTCTCCCATCAGTTATGAAATCACCTTCACATTACCACAAAAATACATTTTCCCAATCTAGCAATTCTTTGGCATTTCACCACAGAAAGTCTAGAGCCTATGGGCTCCAGTGGGATAGTCAGGCAATTACAAGAGACAAGACTGCTATCAAAATCACGATCATTAAGCCAAAAACATCAGACTGGAAACAAACACTGGTGCACAGTTTTAAATCTGTCAGATAATTTCACCATTAATAGCATAATCTCTTTAAGACTTGTGTCTTTAGCAAAAGCTGCTGTCTAATATGCTGCTGCCTTTCTCTTAAAAGTGTACTTTCTTGATCAACTAATACATGATTAAATACTAGAAATTAAGCTGAAGCAGGTTATAGAAAATAAAAAACTGCTTCTGGGCAACACAATCAAGGATAAGTCAGGCATCTGCTTTTAAAGCTGCACGCCCAGATACATTCCATAATGCATAAGAGCTGATCACCCATATGTTACACAGAGCTGACTGCTGCACACTCGTGGGAGAAGCCTTACTTGATTGGAGCAGTGGCTCCCTCGGGTCCTTCGAGTTCTGACAAAGGAACAAGATCCCACTTAAAGTGCAGGCCCCAATTAAACCCTCCACGCACAACTGGGGAAGAGCTGTAGGTAAGTGTGTCAGCGCTGATTATGTCAATCACAGGGCACACCACAGTCCTGCGGTCTTCTTTGATTGGAGTCAGCAGAGGCTGCAGCCACATCTCGTTCACCTCACAGTGACTGTCCAGGAATACCAGCACTTTTCCTACAGAGGACAAAACACGCAGAATATAAAGACTTGAGGTAAGGTGACATACACAAACACGTGCACAATGGTACCTGCAGAGTATCAGCAGTATCCTTACATCTCTGTGTAACAGAAGGGAAATGCCATCTGCACTCAGAAGGGCTGACAAGGCAGACAGCACTGGGATTAGCTCAGTCACAAAGGCAGAAGGTAGATCCTGGCTACTCACACTTACTATGAATTGCTTACATGGGCAGTTACGTACATCTCTTTGACAGGGTATAAAACATGTCATCAGATATCGTACCCAGACCAAGCAGAACTGCTGTACTTTAAAAGAAACATCAGAACTCAGAGTCTGGAAATAGACCAGGCCTAAAGTGGCTCACCTCCCATGGCTGAGCAAGACTACAGAGACAGATGAAGATGACTGTTACTGGATTGGATGAACTATCCTCATGACAAAGCGGCTTTTGTCCATTGACTGTAATCCCCTTAGGCTTCCTTCATATCAGACTTCAGCACTTACCGCTGCAGCTAAGATCTGTGAGTTTTAAACTGAGCCATTCTGACAAATTAATCTGCATTCATTCACGACACAGATCACAGCACTTCAATTCCTGAATATTAAGTAATGCAGAGAATCTCTACATTTCATTAGCTTTAGTTATTGTGGATCCATACCATCTGAAAAGGAGAGCAAATGCCTGAAGTGGCACAGCCAGACCCACCAGTGTCAGACCAACCAACATTTTGTCCTCTCTGACCATGGCAGGTAATCCTGTAGGCCAAATAGGACCAATTTGGGCCCTGAAAGGCCTTCAAGGTTCAGCTGGTCTAAGAAATCATCTGAACTGCATAACGTTAGAACACTGTTATGCAAATATGATGTGGAAGAAATGGAAAAGAGCTTTATAAAAAACACAGACAAGTCACGTTTGTGTGTTTCTATTAACAGACAATTTTTGACTGAGGGGAAAAACAGACTCCAAAAATTCGGAAGATCAGTAAAATGACTTACAACTGCACGAACAAGAGTTGGTCCAAGCACAGCCTACAAAGTGTAAGCACAATGTTCTCCCTGGATTATGCCATTACAATGCTAATGAGTAAACACCAATTAAAAGATTTTATCCACCACTCAAAATTGAGTAAATAGCCTGTACTTTCTCAGACAAAAAAGGTTTTAACCTGGAAGTATATTGAGGTAAATGGCACAGTGTAATAAAGGACCAGATAGAGTTTCTCAATTAACACTCATTACAACAACAGAAAAGCTTATGTGAGAATCATTTACAGTTAGATGGTGAATTAGAAGCCATTTTTGAGTTCACTGTAGTAAGAAAGCAGATTGACATTTTGGGGCAACAATTCCCATAGGAAACATGTGGAAGATACTCTGAGAACACAATATCCAGGGCAGAGGGAGGCATTCCTCAAACACCAACCCTTCAAGCAAGAATAAGGTAAATTCTTCACCGCCTCACTAAGTTTAGTCAAGTATTGTTTTTATTTTACTATTTCACTGACCCATTCTAAATAATTGACTCATTTTTATTTCTCACTTTTATTGAAAATGAGTTTATACAGGAAGGAAGGAAGGAAATACATGAATTAATACATAGACAAGAGGGAAAAGACACTAAAATCCGGTTCCAAGTTTGCCAAGTCATTGTTTGGGTGATTTGAAAAAAAATATATTCCCCTCTTACACAGCAGAAATTTCCTGAAGCTAATTACAAAGCATAAAAACAGTGGAGTTATTACCTCTACTCTTAACATTTTCATAGAAGCAAGAAACAAGTCCTTCTTGCTTCCTCCTCATTAAGTCATTAAGAGAGTAACAAAAACCTCAGGTGAGCAGTAATTCAGCAAAACTATGAGGAAATACAGAAGACTATGTAGAATACTGTCAATATCATGATGTAAACATTTAATATTAGTTAAGGTAATATTAGTCAAGGTCTCCAATCACCATCATTCAGGTATCAACCAGTAGACTTTATATAGCTGTTGCAACATAGTTTAACATTGCAGCCAGAGTGTAAAGCAACTAATTTGTTTCAAAGTGATTGACATACTGAAACAATTTCTGTAACACTTTTCACCTGATGTAGCATTAACCAAATCTTTCCTCCCCCAGTTTACCTTGTGCAGTTTAGAAACTGGCATAACACACAGACACCCCTGCAGCGGGCTAAAGCAATCGCATGTCAAACATTCGACATCTGAGAAAGCTGCACCACAGAAAGAAGTCACCCAGCTAACACAGGGTCAAACTATGCAAAGAAAGAGAAACATGAAAGTATACCTGTAGCATGAGAGGCTCCAATCATCCTGCCTCGAATCAAGCCTTCCCGCTTCTCATTTCTTACTAGTTTCGTTGTTTTTGGAAGCTGAGTTTTAACATATTCAACCAAGTCTTTCTTCAAGTCAGCTAGAAGAAGAACACAAGATCAACAACTGGTCAGATGCTTTGGGAGAGTTTTGTTTTGAGCCCCAAGATGCTCAAATCAGGGCTAAATGTTAAGCCCTAGTTCCTTGAATAAAGACTGGATTGCTACCATTTTGCAAAGCCTTTACTACAGTATCACTCAAGTTAATGGGAACAAACAGATTCAACGCTAAAAGGAATTACGACTGCTAAAAAATAAAGTTAAGAACACTGGATGAAGAAATAACATTTCTCTTTCTAA
Source organism: Numida meleagris (assembly GCF_002078875.1). Taxonomy (NCBI): domain Eukaryota; kingdom Metazoa; phylum Chordata; class Aves; order Galliformes; family Numididae; genus Numida; species Numida meleagris. Next base: position 5,805,069 of record NC_034410.1, on the reverse strand, counting down.
ATTCTTAATGGTGATTGTCATTTGCAGCAAGAGTAATGAAAGCCCTTTCACTCATGCAAGTAGTTTAAATTACGTTCTGTATACTAAAACAAATACTGACACGTGAAAAGCACAGTAACATCTTCTATCATCTGTACCTTCTCAGCTGATTCAACAGCAGATAAAGAGAATTACAACTACGCCTCACAGGTAGTTGCTTTTCTGAAATTCAAAGTAATCATTCAAAACAACCATTTCACTCTGTGACAGAAGGGGAAACGGTTTCAAATTAAAAGAGGTGAGATTTAGACTGGATATAAGGAAAAAGTTCTTTACAATAAGGGTAGTAAAGCATTGGAATAGGTTGCTCTGAGAGGTGGTGGATGCCTCATCCCTGGAGACATTCAGTGTCAGGCTGCACCAGGCTTCGAGCACCAGGGTTGAGCTGTAGGTGTCCCTGTTCATTGCAGGGACCTCTAAATGTCATTTAGGGGTCCCTTCCAACTCAAACAATTCTATGATCAAGAGCACTACTGACAAGCACATGCTTTTGAAACAGAGAAAAGTTCACTGAAGGATATAAGCACCAGCCCTTGCCTTGCCTGTCCCTTCTAAAGGGCCCAGAACGCTCCATCGTGAGTCACCAGTCACAGGACTCCATCTACCATGTTCCACTTATCATAGTTCTGGGACTTGCTTATTCCTCATGCTGCATGCACTGGTGTTGTACTGGTTGTTTCATAAATAAGACCAGTAGCTCTCCGTAAAAATAGCAGCTACTCCCATTTTTAGCTTCAAAACATATTCATTTACAGCCAGTAAGGCAAGAATAGCAACTTCTATGCTTTGAACCTGATTTGGTCTTTGAATTAATAACTTGCCAGAAGAGTGATGGCATTACTACCTAAACACAAGCATTAACCAAATGCATTACCAAATTCAAGAGTGGGTTCTGAAGTAAGCTTAGATCCGAATACGAAGGTTATGAAACTTGAAAATAACAATTTGCATAAGAGACTTGTAGCAAAGAGCGCTCACTGCTTCCCAGGAACAAAAGGACCAAAGTTTTTAAGTATTATGCATACTTATTAGCAAGGATCAGTGTTTGATCTCTTTTCTCCCGTATCCTACCATTTGACCTGACCTCACAGATGTAAAATAGCTGCACAACAAGAGAATTTAATTCTACAAGAGATGCATCTCAGTCTCACAAAGCAAGACCTTCACCTAACAAAAGCAAAATATGAGATAAAGAAAGCTTATTATATGTTCTAAAATGATTTTTAGGTTCCTTTTTAAAGATACATGAAGTTTTGGACTTGTATAGAGGCAAGCAGGGAACTTGCACAATTCTCCTTGCAAGCGCTGCTGGACAAATCGTTCCTCAACTGGTATATAGCTTTTGAGACACCAAAGCATTTGGATTACACGAATGTCTTTGCTTTGTGTAAGAAAAAAATGCTGGATCACCAGTCTTTCAAGAGTAATGCAATTCTCCAAGGTCTTCCCCTCTGGGGCATGGCTTGGACTTGGTGGAGATGGCTGCTACATCAAGAGCCAGCAGCAGCTACCCCTAGGGTGGCCACAAGAGGCTGTGCAAGAGCCATGCAGAGCCCTTCCAGCAAAGGCTGAGCTCTCATCCCAGCACTCCATCACCCTGAAATGCCAAGCAAGTATAAAAAAATGACAAACAGCTTCCATAGTGCCACATCAACTTCTTTGTGAGATCTCAGTGGAGACCATACGCATTGAACGACTTTCAGAAGCGTTCACAGGAAGAACTGGCCCACGAAGATTTCTGAGAGTGTAATCTGCTCTGAGCACTGAAGTGTCCTGGACACCATTATTAGCTTCAAAAACAGTTTTTGAATGTTTAAATCCATATGATACAAAGCTCATCAAGAAAATGGCACCAGTGTCAAAGTGGATGGCACTTTGGGCCTAAGGGAACATCTTGCATCTGTACCAGTGGGCACTTTTCAGATATCGTGGTAAAAACTGGTTTTGCATACAGATCGTACATTTTTCAGTCTGATCAGTCAGTACAGCACAGGAAGATACAGGAAAGCTGAGAAGTATAAGCTCTGACCAAAATATTTCCAAAAGGCTCTCACCCAGTTCACTGTTGTCATCCACCAAAATAATTTCATGAAGAAGGTGTGCAGGAGTGCGATCCAGGACACTGTGCACTGTGCGGAGCAGGGCAGAAAGTGCTTCATTGTAGAAACAGATGATAACACTGGCAAATGGCAGATCCGAAGGGTAGGACTTCTCTCTACATCTGCAAACAGAAATATAGTACTTATCACTTTCTTATCTGCACGATCTCCAAAGGGCTATGTCACTATTTAAACATCGTAAGTAACTTGGATATAAGTAGCCGAACATCTACAGTAGGGTTCAGCATAATAACTTACTCTCTGTATAAATACAAACTTACAATTAACACTGCTACTTGCTAGAAAACAGAATATGATGGACTGTAGTGGGCAGAAGGATAACAGATCCTTAAGACATAACAAGAGTAAATAATAAAGGCTTAATTTAGCTATCAAAACACTGCCTAGTACTCTAAGGTGGCTCAGATGCATACAGGAATGGCAAATGTGATGAACATCTATTGCCCAACCACCAGAGAGCAGGTTGGATATTCCAGAGTATCTCCAGTAGTGCTAAATACTTGTTTAGACAACCAGACATCGGGATTCAGCCTGCAGATTGACACTCAAATCTGGTCAATGCTGTCAGTGAAGTCTAGACAGCATTCAGCTCACCCTAAGGCACAGAAGTGCAGTTTGTTAGCTGAAGAGCTGTGTATGCTCCATTAACTACACTGACTGGATCTCTGCTAAATGTAATAATGGTAGAGACAACTGACTAACATGCAGATAACTAGATTTAGTTATGCTCCTCACTGAATCTCACTCAAAGCAGAAGTTTATTCCACTTATTTTCAAGTCTTATCCATAACCTTTAATAGGCTACAATATCATAGATTAATGCCATTCGAAAATGCCAGGCGTGAGGGAATCCAATAAAAATAAGAAAAACCATAAATGGAAACAGTGGTATACAAAAGAAGTCTTCACTGACTTGGAATGAATTCAGCTCTTGGGAGAGTTTTCAAGAAGTACGATTCATTACCTTGACCCACACTAGAGCAACCACTAGAAAAATAGAAGCAGCCTTATTTATTTTTTCCATTCATTGGGTTTTTTCTTATCGTGTTGTTACTGTGATGATTTTTTTCCATATACATCGTATGGATTAAAGAAAAACTCTGCTTTATAATAAAACACAGTATCCAGCAGTGCAATCCAGATACCAAACAAATTCAGAAATAGAAAGCTCTTCTCAGTTATTCGTCTAACTTCTCCTATGTGGGCTTGCAAAAAGTGTCAAGCACTACATAAGGTGACAGCATCTTCTCCCTAGAACACTCATCAACTTGGGCACTGGAACATTCAGCATCCAGTTTTCAATGGTACCACATAGAATTACAGCATCTCTTCTGACAATTACAGTACTCATAACATCAAAAATAAAGCTTGAAAAAAGTATTGCAGCATACTTGAAGTAACAGAGAGCACAGCTAGGAAAACAGCTCACAATAAATAAATAAATATGCTAAATGTTTGAATAAGTGTACATACTTCACATCTCTTGTATCAGGTATCTCCCTGTGGTATCCCAGCCGGTTACTGATGAGCATATTGAAAGCATGTTTCTGATAGCCCAAGTCTCGTACCTCCTGATCTTCTTCATTAAAAATCATTCCTGAAGAAGGAACGTGCCAAGATCAGTTTAAAGGATTAAAAGTATCCACTGGAAATTATCAAGGATTGAAAAGCATGCTTTAACTTCCCCTAAAACCAACCATGTTCTTCAGAGATCTCTTCACCCTCTGGTTTTGCAGAGTGTTTTTTTGTTCAACTGATTTTGTTACCCCTCAGATGAGTGCTTCTGAGTAGACTGTGTAGCTATAAAAACATGAAATCTTCCTCCAAACCGATGACTCCATTGTATTTATTGCCTTAACAGACACATTCTCTTCTCTTAAAAGGTCTCTTATTCCCAGCACCACCAAACAACATCAAAGACAGGAAAGGCTTAGCTGACACAGTGAATCAGCACCTGTCCAGGTCTAGAAGTGGGATTTTTGAGAGAGAAAAACAATAGTTAACAGTACAAGAAAAGCCCTCACAGTAGCAGCTCCAATTCTATGCAGTTCTCTTGTGCCTGCTAACAGAAATAGCTATCATCAACTTCTTATTTCTCACTTGAGACCCTGACAACAAATAAAATAACAATAAAGCTAGCTGTTCCTCTGCTGATTATTTTAGCAGAAGCATCAGCTGTTGCTGAGCATGGCAGAGGCAGCAATTGTTAGTATAAATAAGTACACTGCCAGAGGCCAAGGTGAAATCCTGAATGCCATCATGCCTGCCTTGATTCAGAGCCAGGGTTCCTCTCTCACTGAGCCAAATGCTCACCAGGGTGAAGAAAAACAAAATATTATGGTGCTTCAAAAGAATTCTTCTACAAAAAAAATAAAACTGGAAGGAAGTGGTAAGAGCACACCACAGTCTTGCTCTATCTTCCCTACAGCCTCCCAGTAAGTTGTTTTCGACGGGAATAACATCTCACTTCTTTGCCATTTCTCTAAAGCAGAATACAGTCAAACCTCTCAGCCTCTTCTCATTCCTCATGTTATTGAGTTTTTGACAGCCACGCAAAAGCCAACTGAGCTCAAATGCAGGGAAAATGCAATGGATTAGAAAACAGAATAAGAAGCATAAGAAAACGTAAAGAAAGTTTTAAGCTTAAGGACAAGCCCTGGCTGGCCTTCAGAGCACTACCAGTTGTGTTTCAGCAACAAAGTCTACCTATAGGTACAGCAAGGTCACCTTCTAGAGGAAAATCTGCATCCAAATATCCAGATTCCCATCTCTTACAATTCCCACTCTGGTGCTTTTAGTCTTGAGTACAGCAATGGTAATGCAGTGACACTGTCAAACATCACTAAAAGAGGGAAGACTTAGGTTGGATATAAAAACAACCTTTTCCTTATAAGGGTAGCGAAGCATTGGAAAAGGCTGCCCAGAGAGGTGGTGGGTGCCCCATCCCTGGAGACATTGAAAGTCAGGCTGGACCGGGCTCTGAGCAACCTGATCAAGCTGTAGGTCTCCCTGTTCATCGGTGGGGGGCTCAGACTAGATGACCTTAAGGGATCCCTTCCAACGCAAACAATTCTGTGAAGTGTAGATGCCCTGACATTTGTACAGAGAGCAGGAATTGAGGTCTGGTCACAGTGGCAGTGCCTCTCTTGCAGCACCAGTGGTCTAAAAGAGCAGCCCGGCCTTCCTTTGAATTACACACAGTTTCAGAGAAAGGTTTCCAGCTTGTTAGCTTAGGTAGCCAGCTCAATCGTTCTTGCTTACAACACAATGCCACTGGGTCAACTTAGAACATCTCCTTTATACAAAGCACGAGCTTAAGAAATGCACACCAAGTGTTTTGTTCTACAGTCCATCCACTAGCTACTTTATTCTGATCTTCTGAATTCAGACAAGAAATGCTAATATTTTTTAAAACATCCTCATAAAGAACAATATCCAAAACGTGTGCAAAAGACCTGAAAGGTTTCAGTCCAAACAGTAGATATAAGTCCTTGGAAAAGGTTCGCAATGGAAACATCAGCTCAGGATTGACTTCAGCAGCGTTATGTGGCTCTCAAGTTTGTACAGAGAAGACAGACTGCCCTACCAGATCAGTGTTTTTGGCTATCACATGCCAATCCTTTTGCTTTTTTTTTTTTTTTTGCTTTGCATGTTTATCATTCCTCTACCCCAGAGAGGCATGAAGCCCCTTCCTGCAGCACCTGATCTAATTCAAACAGAGAGCCAGCTGTCTCCTCATGATTCATGTAGAGCTTATCCTGGCACCATAAATTCCCTTGGCTTTCACCAACCAAACCAGTCACTCTGTTTGAAGATCAAGGGACTTCTCAGTTGAAAAGCTCCAATTTCTTTCCTGGCCTGCACTGAATAGTTGGAAAGAAATGGCCACCTCTGGAATGGCTTTCACCTCACTTGGCTCTTGTGGCTTTTGCAGTGAACTGATAAACATTTGTAATGTCACAAGCCAATGCAAATTGGCATTTCTGTTTTGGAGGGTGTTTTTCCACATACACACACAAGTCTGGTGTGCAACTTTGTTAAAGGTCTACAGACTTTTAAAGCTAACGATGCAGTAATGACAAAAGTTCTGTTGGTTATAAGCATTAAACTCCTGGCTATGGAATGTACTAAAACATAATTCCCCAAAAAGCAGCAGATATCAATATTATAGCACTCAGTATGTACCTCCAGACTGAAAGCAGGTTCACAGGCTAATATCCGATGCATATTCAAATACAGCAGAAAACACTAAGCTCTAAGTAGCCCAGTATACAAAACATTTTAGTTTGGAATACAAACCAAAATAATCTCATTGATGAAGTATGTTCCAATGAAACATGCAGATTTTTGCTGGTACAAAATAAGCAGGATTTGACCATGATCACTGTTTTCTCAGTCTTACATTGTAATTTCGTCCCACACATATTTTTTAGGTTATTTCATACTCCAAGAATGTTCTCCACATCAATGGTCCTCTTCATTATGTAACGCTATCAAGCTATTTTTAATTGCTGCAAAAGATCAGAGCTTCTCTGTGGCTAGCAAAGTTCATGTATTTGTGCCTAATCAATACAGGAGCAAGACATGAAAGATGAATACATGGAACCTTCTAAAAAAGAAAAATCAAGAACCACATCAAGGGTAGACATCTCACTGTAATCCAGTCCTCATTAACACACAGCAGAGTTATAACTGTTAGAAATATTATATTTTTGATTATACCCAGTAGAATAAATATCAAGAATTCCTAATTAAGAGAGCCACTAGTACCACCTACATTTAACACCAAGACTACTTTATTATGCAGTTTTTCCCTGAAATCCTTTTAACAAACAGACAACTTTCATTTTCTATTTCTTTAATAATTTTTGTTACCAACACTTTTTAAAAAAAGCACTTACCCATTTCAGGAGAGAAGTCTCCCTCCCCCTTTACTGGGTCCTGGACATGATTTCCAAGAGGATTTCTAAACTTACTCTCTTTCTGTTGCAATTCAGGTATATGAACCGGCCCCCGAGTGAAACGGGGGTAGAATTTTTTGGGAAATGGCCTCTGAGGTTCTAGCCCCTTGACGGGCACATTCTTGAAGGATTGGTTCTCTTCACTGAAGTTGAAATAAACAAAGAGCAGAAGCGTCCAAGTCACCGATGTGAAAAGGCACCCATAACAGAAATAGCGAAGCGTGACACTTCCCATTGTACACTTAGCATTGTTGAGGACCCATTCTCAATTACCTGAAAGAGAATAAATACACATTTTGAGAGTACTGCCTACTAACTCCTTAGGTTTATACATTAGGGTAGTTCAATCTATCCATTACTCTTCCACTAAATATTTTTGTAACACTAACTACAGACCTTCGGAATGAAATGCCTCTTCACTTTTCCATTCAGAAAGTATGACCGCAGTTGGTCAATCTGTGTGGCCACTATTGCTTTAAAATATGAAGCAATCACTAAGAGCCGAGTGACACAACATGCTTAAAGGAAGCAATTAATTCTCTTAGAGCAGTTATGTAATTATCTTACTTCCACCACGGTATGTTCTTCATCTGCCTACATTCATTGAAACAAATCAGTATTTAAGCAAACATACCAGGTACAAAGAATTGGTTCTTGCTTTCAGTTCACAGCTGAAACATGGAATGAGAGAACACAGACTATATAGCTATATACTTAACTCCTTTATTTCAAATTTAAGGCAACCAACCACCACGAGCATCCCAGAAATCACAGAGTGCAAACTAGAAAAGACATAGTACCAAGACAGTGACATTTACAGACTCTCTTCAGAAAGAAAAGAAGCAGATATAGAATAGCAAAAGAATAAAAAGCTTTAAGGAAATTCACTGGCTTCCTGTAGGCATCTGCAGACTCCGGAATAGATTCTGTCCTCCCTGGAGGAGATGCCCACCTGGAGCTGAAAGGAAGCAAACCAGCCCAGAGTTTTCCTGTAGGCATCCCACCACTAACAGCACTTGCCCAAAGTATATTGGCAACTACTCAAGTAAGCAAACCTCTGGAATGAAGCATGTGAAACTGGTGATAAAGATTTATTTACAGCCCTGGAGAATTGGGTAAACTGTCTGGAGTCTCTCCTGTCTAAACAAGGCTTGGTTCCCAAAATACAGAAAGAAAAAACCCTCAAAGAATTAGATTTCTCTCATTGTTATCTAAACACAGTGAATTATTTGCATAGTAGCAATAAGTCATGAAGACATTTAGCCACCTATTTAATTAGCAAAACCTTTGTATTAAGAAAAAAAAATACTGGGGATGGGTGGGGGTCAAGGGTTTATGCTGATGTATTTCTCAGGCTTCTCAAGAAGTTGGAAACCAGCAGAAGTCCTCAGGTCAGCTTGGTAAAGAACAAACCTCAACAACGGTTATGAGCACAAAGAGACTATTCCCTTCTCAATATGGAAAACTGCTAAACAGAGGTAGAAGGCATTATGATCCCGAAGAAATCTATAAAGATTCCACTCATTCTGGCAGTGTAATTCTGAGTTCTAAAGTGACTTGCATCCAAAAAATTCAAACTCCATTTTTACAGACTGCAGCATGTCGTTCTTCTCTCTGTTCTAAAAAGATTTCCGCAATGTAGAATGCAGTAAAAAGCCTCCTCAAAAATAATTTACCTGTTATTCTTACATCAAATTCCCTCACTTCTGTGAGGCAAAGATCTGTGCAGCAGTTAAGCCCAAGGAGCTTAAAAAGGTCTTAAACGGTGTTTAAATCTCCTACTGATCCCGTGCATGCAGACAAATTGCACGCTTGGTGAAACAGGCTCTAACACTGCCACACACAAATCTTGCTGCTTAGCCGGAGGGCCATGAAATCAGTCAGGCAACAAATGCTCTGGGGCATAAGTGATTCCAAAAAAGCCTCATTCTAGCTAAAAGAATTGGTTTAGCAGCTGGAGAGATGCAGATCACCAGACTCCAATACCTTATTGCCTGTGCTAACAGTGGTCAATTACCATACAAAGCAAATCTAGGCTCTGAAAAAGCACAAGAATTGCAAAGAAGCAATATTAGATACACAGCTATATCCTTGCATCAGGGTAACCCTTCTTGCCAGACAGTCTGCAGACAATTCATACTTATCCTCGAAGATCTGGGTACTTGCCAGTTTTTTCTTGCACAGCCACAAGAAAGTCATCTGCTGCAAGACTTGTCCAAGCCTAATATACTGCTCCACAAAGCCTGCAGGAGTTGTTTTTCCATTTGCTATGGTAACACAGATGTACTTATTAAAACAGCTCTGTTCCACAGCATAAGATAGCAATTCCTGCAGAAGCAACCTTCTCATTTCAGAGCTATGTAAAGGTATATCCACACTGAGGTTTGTACAGGAGAACCAGATCTCACCCTTGCTATCCCAGATAACAGTAGGAACACAGCACACAAAGCAGAATTCATCACGGAACAAGCTTCTCCTCACCTTCTCAGATCTGTTTTACAGCTTGGAGCTCATGTTGCTGCTGAGGCAAATCCAGACACAAAGTTTGCTGTGCCTGAGATCAGACATTCAGATTAAAAAGGAAGGGAGAAACGAGTGATCACCAGAATGAAGATCACCATCCATCCCCTCCATCTCCAGAAAGCCCTCTGACCAAGCTGAAGATTACACGTGGAGACCTGCCAGATTGCTCTTACAAACAAACCTGAGCGTGATATTATTTCCACATGTTCTTTCCCAGAGCAGAACTGCTTCACTTTCCCCTCTGCTGTTTTGCAGCTTTGTGAAAGGACAAAGAGGCTGAAAAATTGCATTTAAAATAAGTGACAGAACCTCTACAATGCAGAAACGGGGCCCTTTCAGTAGCTTGCTATTCAACCAAGACATTTGGTAAAACATTTGGCAGGAAAATACAGACCCATTATTTATTTCCCTTAAGTTCCAAATGTTCTGTTAGAGACTTAGCTTTGAAGGCAGAGTGGAACAAGATGTAAACAGGGTCTACAAAAGAACATCAGGGTTGAGTAGTTTACCTTATTTACCATCACATGAGCATTTACACAACTGGCTTCCTATGGATTTCAACCATTTCTAACAAGTCTCCAAGCACTAAGCACAAGGTCCCGCATGGGACCTACCCCAAGGAGCCAGGAGACTCTCTCCATCCCTACATACTCTTGTGCGTACAATCACACAAACACATCCCTGTCTCTCCTAACACACTAAGCTTCACTCTTTTCAGAATACCATGGTCAAAATAACTGCTTTGAGGTGCTCCATTGAGGAGAGAACACAAAGTAGTCAGAGGGAAAACTGCCACACAGGTGTCCATTTTTCCCTTGTCCTCCTCCTTGTCTGAGGCTCCTTCTGCAAGCCCTCGGGCACAGCAAATAAACCCACCCTGCCCAGGCTCATTGCTCCCCAGCACTGTGAAGCTGTGGAAAAACATTTACCCTGTTTACCCAGCAGCTATCTCCCACTGCAACCAGACTTGGTTGTAGTGCTCTGCTGATGGTCTAAAAACATCCATCCTCTCCCAGCTGGTTTCTCCAAGCAGTACTTTGATACTTCAGCTTTTAATTTTCCTCCCACAAAGTATTAATACCTCTCTTAACTCCAATACAGCCTCTTTTTCTCATGCAGTTTGTATATTTTTGAATTTGATGGCCCTAAACCTCTGGTAATGCAAGCAGAGCCAGTATGTTTAAACAGAGAGAAGCAAACTGGAAGAGCAGATTTGCACTACATAGACAATAATGTCTACATGCTCATCAGGATATTTTTCTTATTTATGCAATAATATAGTAACATTCAATGCAGTCACCATTAGATTGTAATTTAGATAGTAGAGATACAAACTATTTCTGCAACCTAATTACTGTAGGGAACCTGCAAAAGCAGAGGGTTGGCCTAGATGACCTCCAGAGGTCCCTTCCAACCCCTACGATTCTGTGCTTTCTATTTTAAGTCAAACGCAAGCAAAAAATATTAATTGCTACTAAAAAAACCAAAAATGTGGTTTAAACATATCAAGAAACATTTCAAAATATACATTATGAATATATATATTGTGTAACTAGTGATAGGACTAGAGGAATGGCCTCATGTTGCATCAGGAGTGACTCAGGTTAGGAAAAATTCCATCTCCAGAAGAGTGGTCAGGTGATGGAATGGGTTGCCCAGGGAGGTGGTAGAGTCACCGTACCTGGAGGTGTTCAAGAAACATTTTGATCTTGTACTAAGTGACATGGTTTAGCAGGGAAATACTGGTGGTTGAACTTGATGATCTTGGAGGTCTTTTCCAACTTTGGTGATTCCATGATCATACAGTTCCTCACAGATAACTCAGACTATGCTTGAAGGGTGTAAAGCATTTCTCCCCTCCATTTCTGAGAAAGCAATGCAGCTGCCAAAAGAGAGTTTCCAAAATACCTCAAACAATTCTCTTTTCCAAGAAAAAAAAAGTGTAGTGAGTGAACCTTCAAAATGAACAGAAAACAATCCCTCCCTCTCAGTAACACAAGAGCTTTCACAACAAATAATAAATAGATCTATGATCACAATTTGAAATATTTTACAAGCCCTTGTTAACACACACAGCATCCTGGCAATACGCAGGGTTTATGGCTGTTTGCATTGGGACATTTCAGAATCCAGTCAGAACAGATGAACAGAATCCATAATCCAGACAAACATAAATCATTAGAGGTGGCAGCATCTCCTGTATCAGGAAGTTACAGTCCATTTTGGAGGCAACTGGAGCGATAGAAGGGGAAAAGAGCATGCTTTCAGAATAGCCCCCAGTATCAACTCAAAAGATACCTATATTGCAGTGCACAGCATTCTATGCATTTCTAACGAAATATTCTCACTTTCAGACTCCCCTCTCTCTTTATTCTGACTACCATATTTATTGCCTGACAGTTTTCTCACTTTGACAAAGCCTCAGAAAGAACTGAGTTTGCACCACGTAATACCAAAAAAGCAAAGAGCAAAGTATTCTCTCTAATCCTGACAAATTCCACTGAAGAGATCTCACTTCCTTGCACATGTAATAAATTATTAATTTTTTCTCCAAGTATAAAAGTTATAAGTAACTTAGTAAAACCCTCTGAAAGTCAATCAATAGCAGAGATGAAGAGCTCCAGGAGCCTACCTGCCAGACTCCAGCTGCAGTGATTACTGCACAGTACTGTTTTCCACATTGCTCTGACTTTGTGTAGGTTCCTTACAGCACCATCACAAAATTCAGTTCATACATGCAAACATTTACATTTGTTTAATAGTTTGCCCAACACTGATGCACTCTGCTCCCCCAGACAGCCTGGACAAGTTTGCCATTAGGAACCTGTGCAGTTCTAACAATGACCCAATGTGTGAGCCTTCAATATTTTTAATGAAAAAATGCCAACATATTTCACAGTATTTTGGCTTATAGAGAAAAAGTAGCTACAGGATCTCCAAGCAGCCGCTGCTTAAACACCACATCTGCTTGGATTAACCTCAGCAATTTAGTAAACACACCGTATGACTAGATATTTCATGGCCATGCCAAAACTCATGTTTGTCAGAGGTCAGAGAATCAGATTAACCTCAAGACTTTTGAAACAGCAGTCAACCTTCAACTCTGCTTGTAATTTTTCCAAGAACAGCTTTACTTTAAAAAAATGACAGTGGTGCAACTCATACTACCCAGATTTCCTTCTTCAAGTCTGTCTGTGTAGATATGTATAATGATATGTTACATATACCATACATATAAAAGATATATCACAGGCTAGTCAGCCTCACCTCCATCCTGGGAAAGGTGATGGAACAACTTGTTCTGGATGCTATCTCCAAACAATTGGAAGAGAAGTTATCAGGAGTAGTCAACACGGATTCACCAAGGGAAAATCATTCTTGACCAACTGATAGCCTTCTATGACATCATCACTGGCTGGGTAGATGGGGGAAGAGCAGGGGATGTTGTGCATCTTGACTTCAGCAAGGTGTTTGACACCAACTCCCACAGATGAATGGATGGTGAGGTGGATTGAGAAACAGCTGACTAGCAGAGCTCAGAGGGTTGTCATCAGCAGCACAGAATCTGGTTGGAGGCCTGCAACTAGCAGTGTTCCCCAGGGATTGGTGCTGGGGCCTGTCCTTTTCAGTATCTTCATAGATGACCTGGATGAAGGGATAGACTCCAGCCTCAGCAAGTTTGCTGATGATACAATGCTGGGAGGAATAGCTGACACATCTGAAGGCTGTGCTACCATTCAACATGACCTGGACAGACTTGAGAACTAGACAGGGAGGAACCTGATAAGGTTTAACAAGAGCAAGTGTAGAGACTTGCACCTGAAGAGTAACAACCGCACGCATCAGTACAGGTTAGGGGATTACTTGCTGGAGAGGAGCTCTGCAGAGAAGGACCTGGAAGTCCCGGTGGACAACAGGCTGACTATGAGCCAGCAGTGCCCTAGTGGCCAAGAAGGCCAATGGTACCCTGAGATGCAGTAAAAAGAACACGGACAGCAGGTCAAGGGAGGCAATCCTCCCCCACTACTCTGCCCTGGTGAGGCCACATTTAGACTACTGGATCCCATTCGGGGCTCCCCAGATCAAAAAAGACAGATCTCCTGGAAGGAGTCCAATGGAGGGCCACAAAGATGATGAAGGGCCTGGAGCACCTCCCACATGAGGAAAGGCTAAGTAACCTGGGTCTGTTCAGCCTGGGGAAAAGATGACTGATGGGAGATCTGATAAGTGTTTATAAATATCTAAAAGGAGGTGGGAGGCAAATGGATGAGGCCAGGTTCATCTCCATGATGCGTAGCACAGGACAAGGAGTAATGGCCTAAAACTTGAACGTAGGAAGTTCCATACTAACATGTGGAAGAGCTTCTTTATGGTAAGGGTGATAGAGCACTGGAACAGGTTTCCCAGAGAGGTTGTGGAGCCTCCTTCTATGGAGATATTCAAGACCCATCTGAACAACCACCTATGCGACCTACAGTGGGTTACCTGCTTCTGGAGCGGAGACGGACTCAGTGATCTCTTGAGGCCCCTTCCAACCCTTGCAATTCTGTGACAATCTTCATGTTTTTTTAAAGGAGCATTCTAGTAAAAAATAAAAGTAATTTTTGTCTTTCTACAGAGTACTTGGATAAATACCTGCGTGAACTTGAGCAGTCCCTTTTAATTTTTTACTTTATTTCGGGAAGGAAAAGCCAAGAAGATAAAGTAACACTACTCACAAATACAGTTTTTACTCTTAATAGCCTTAACTCTTCATATATTTCTTGGCCTCGGAGCAATGGCTACCAATACTACTCTTCCAAAAAAACACTGGCATGAACAGGCTTTCCTATCTTCTTGTTGAACAACCAGCAAATAGCAGCATTAACAGCATGACGAACAAAGGCCAGACTAGGAAGAAGCAGTGCTGCAATAATACACCCATCACATAAGCTGATGCCATTCACTGTAGCTGCTACTGTTTTTGTTGGAATTTATTGCTTTGGGGGATTTTTTCCTCAGGCATCCCTTACAGAGCCACAGTTTACAGCAAAAGGACATCTTATGCAGCCTTTGCTGAAAGACTGGACAAAACCACACATCACTGGAAGCAACATATATTGAACACATATGCAGAACAAAAGCTAGAGATATTTCCAAGTGAAAGTTTTGTGTTCCACGCGCTCCAGAATTTAAGAGCCAAGCTAATTAAGCTGCTTGTAAGAAAATTCTTACTGCATTGTTTTAGCACAAAATTGGATCTACCTACCAGTTTGCTTTTAATTAGAAACAGCCATTGATTTTTGGCCTTACAGAAGGATGGGTCATCATCCTTTCTGAATTAAATGGCTATTTTTGACACAGCAAAGGCATGCAACTGCTCATACAAATCCCTTTCGGAGAAACAGGCCTGCGGTAGCCAACAGCACAGCACTCTCAGGACAGAAGCTCCCTGGCTGCTGGTACGGTCTGGAGGCAGCTGGGAAGGACACAGGATGGTCCTGAGAGCAGCCTGCTCCTCTCTGCAGGGACAGGGACCTCTCAAACAGAGCTGGAGTCTTTGTTATGGTGCGAAGTGAGAGAAGGGAAGAGCTAAAACCAGACTAATCTAGCTCCAGCAACTCTCAGAGAAATACACTGTGGGCCACAAGCTGTCCTCCTGTATAACATCATCGCTCCCATTCATTTTAATGAGATGACATACGAAGATCTATTTTTAATGAGCCACTGTAAATCACTTCTAAATGCAACTTTAAAAGCTTTAGGATCCAAGCTTAGTCATTTCAGCACAGCTATAGAAATCCACATCACACCAGCTAAAATAAATCCTGCTGGAATGAATACAAGTTCTGATCAACACTTTACAGAAAAAGAAAATCTTAAAATACTAATAATGTTCATTATACTTCATAATGAAAGGAAGATACATAGAGAGAATAGCTGCATGAATTGCTGAAAACCTAAAAAATTGTACTATGAGTTTGCAAGTTGGAAGAACACTGTTTTATAAAAATATTTTAAATTCATTTTTATGGCTGTAGGTTCCCACTCTTCCCTATCTTATCCCTGTCAAATGGTTTGCCTGCAATGTACAAACACTGATTTGTATTTCAGGTTTTGCATATTAACCACAGATGCCTACATATCACATGCTAGTCTTTAAATCTGTGGGCTAAATACTGGATACCTCCTCCAGGGATGTAGCTTTGGTTATCAAGCTTTTTGGAGCTTCTCAACTGCAAGTTCTGTCTTTAGCCACCTCCATTTCACATGTTTCTTTCCTGAGGAATATATTTTACATTTTAACATCTCTCACTTTGTCAATTAGATTTTATTTTTCCCCCCTTACTGACAAGGAATCACTTTCTCCCTACATATTTCTCCTCTCCACAGAAAGGGAATGCTTAAAAAAAAGACATCTGAGGACACATTTTCATGCAAAAAACAGTTAGAAATTTGGAACAAAGAAGTTTCGTAATATTCTGGCTCTCTCGTTAACGATCTACCTAACGGAACACCAGGTTTGGTTACAACCAGTGGCACAACAGTGCACCAAGAAAATTAACATAGCAGCCCTGTTAGTGATTAGTGTCAGCAAGTACATTCGGATTTAGAAACACAAGCTTATGAAAATTCCAGTGCCCAGTACTGAGTAACTAAGCACCACACAGTTTTGTGCTGCCGCAATGTCCTTTCCCCCCCAGTGAAGCTCCTTGTTGCCCAAAGGACAATTGCACCCATGGAATTAGAGGGATCTCTAGCAAATGTGTTGCCGTTTAGGGATGCTCTGCTGGATGTTACTCTCAGCCACCTGGCATATAAATACACGCCATGCCATTTGTGGAGCCCTAAAAAATGCCTTCTCCCTTTTATTTACTAATAGACACTTCCTTCCAACTGAAAGGAAGAGATTTGCTTTTCATTAGCAAAGCCAGCTGTCAAGGAATCCCAGATGTTCATGTACTGCCTCCAACAAAAGGTGCGTGCATTTTGCAATGCAGTTCTTCCTTCTTATACACAACTTAAAAAAGGGCAGGCTTAAAAACCACACCGACAATTTCTTTAATGCACCTCTCTCCAATTAAAGATCTAAATATCAGTTTATGATCCTCCTGTGCTATATACAAACACAAAAGGTAAGAGAGCTTACAAGGTCAGCTATGCTTAAGTAAGCTGCTTAGTGCCTTTTCTCAACACCTCAAATCTACCAGCCTGTTCCTTGCATATTATGCCCACAAGGCTCACAAGAACAGAAGTAAAAATACAAATGCATGCAAAACAATTAGAGGAGAAATACTTCTACACGAACAGCTGAATAGAAAAGCACTCACCTCTTCCAGAAGAGTCAGCACTAACAAAACAGTGTTTTCACTATGCAACCTTGCACTAACTGCAGTAGCAGTCAAACCCTGTTGGTGTCTTCATTCCCAGCAAACAATAAAAAAAACGAGCCTGAAACTTAACACTTGGTTGCTGAGAACTGCTTCCAAGTCAGTACTGTGAGTGGGGCAACAAACACAGGCTTCTCTATGGCAACAGGCTAACGTGGATGGGCTTTAGGACAAGAACTCTATAAGGCTAGACCTCAATTGTCTGCACATACAGCCTCTAAGTACTGTTCTGATATTTTTTAAAGGTGATGCATGAGCCATTCGTTTGTCAGCAATCATTTTACTGCCACTAACTTGAGAAGCATAATCAATGTCTTTCTAAGGAATCTTCCATTAAAACACCAGTGGATTGGATCTCAGTCATTCTAGAGAAAGCCACCATTAAGTTTGCATGCAAATTTCAATTCTAAGAATTCCTTTACTCCTTATTTTCCAAACCACTAGTAACTGTGTAATATTTCCACATTTTGAATAAAGTTTAGCAGGTACGATTTCTGTTCAAATGAGCCTTAAAATTTTTTAATCAAAAGTGCTTTCATCTTTTTTCCAGCATTTTACAACATCTTCCAAATCTAAAAAAATAAACACAAATGTCAACTGTACCACCCTCCTACCAGAAACGCTGGCAGGAAATTTGGCAAGGAAACAGACCTCATGAAAGTACTTTGGAGTGGGACAGCGAAAACTGGGGTTAATGGCTCAGTTTTAAGCCTGTAACCACTGACCATTGATACTGCATTCTGCACAAGACTTGCTGTAAATCCCAGCGGTGCAGTTAACTCCAAGCAGACATCTCCTTGTGGAGAATTCGGTACTGAAATCAACAGCTGCATACAAAAAGATGTTAAGAACACCTACCATCTCAGACAAGAATTTTCACGAAAGACTGTACCTGAAGTTGTATAAAATGCAAACCCGATGCAATTAAGTTATTTCCTAATATTACAGAACTGGAAACTCTGTGAAGCTGACTTAATGCGAATGGTTAGGTTTCATCTAGCCCTCCAGCATTAGATTACAAGAACTCATTCATAGGCCTCCAAGTCTATTTCCCACAAATCACACAAGGTTGATTCAGTTCTCTTTTCCTAGATGACTTCCTTTCAGTACGCAGAAACTTACATAAAAACATGACCAAAGTGCTATGTTTGCACCCCACGTGCTACATTCACTTACAATTGTAAGTCAGAAGCTGCCACCAGACAGCAACTCAAGGCTGTGCCTAGTGCTGCAGCTCTGGGGTCTGCCCAGGGAGGTGGTGGGATCACCATGCCTGGAGCTGTTTAAGAACCATGGAGATGTGCCACAGTGGGACATGGTCAGTGGGCATGCTGGGATAGGTTGACAGTAGGACTAGGTGAGGTCTTTTCCAACCTCAGTGACTCTGTGATTCTGCCCTTGCAGGGCAGTTTGTCTAGCCCTGCACCAAACATCTTTATGGAGCTGGAGCACCTGATATTAATATACATACACACTATTTGTCTATAACAAAATCTAGCAGTTGCGTGAGCAGGGTTAAAACAAGGTGCAGTTTAAACTCACAAAAGCTGGCAGATAGGAAAATACTTAACTCATTCTCAACTGCTAGGAATTCCTAATTCCTGTTAGGGCTCTCCGTGCTGTTAAGAGATGGCACAGTCTTGGAGAGATCCTCAGTGTATTATATCGTGAGTTCTGCATGGCTGGCCACTGAAATCACAGAGAACTGAAAGAAATATTAGAAAAACAGGTTTAACTGAACTCAACGTCTATTTGCTATTCTTGTGTCTAAAAACAAAGGTCACAAAGTTTTAACTTCAAGCTTTAGTACAGAATCCACAGTATCTGTGCCATCTGGAACAGTGTAACAAGGGACTTTCAAGTTTTCCAGTAGGAAACTCTTTCCCAGGAAGACCAAAAAAACCTATCATCATTTTTGTTTTGGATCTATTTCCAAAACAGAAGTTTACAGCAATTTCCACATACCAGTTTCTCTCTACTTCTCCCATTTTCTCACTAATGTCTCCAGCCATCAACATAGAAGAGGAAGCCCAAGGATACAAACCAACTCCATGCTCTCTCCTCAGCTGATGGACTGAGCCAGGACAACCATATAATTAAGGTATGAGATGAAGCCACACGATGCTCTGATTGAACTGTTTGCACTGCTATGGTTTTTGATGAGATCTTTGGAAACTCACTGTGTCAATACTCACTTATTAAACCTGAATGCTGCACTAAGGCAAATGCATCAAAGGTTTCAAGGCCACAATAAGCAGAAATAATTCAAATACCAAGTGAAACTCTGAGTGGAAGAGCAAGAGCTCATTCTTTCTGCCCCCCAGCAAGCCAATTTATGAGGTATACTGAACTCTCGCACAAGAGACACTGTTTTTCCTTTTCTTAAGGAAATACAATAAGACTAACAGAAGAGGTACCTAGCATCACTGCTACAACCGTATCTACAAGTGGAGTCAATGAAAACACGCATCTAAACTAAAACTTACATTGCTAAATATTGAATTTGACAATGGAGTAGGGTGTTTTCAAATACATCAGCAAACAGACCTTGTATTGGCTTGTTTCTGAAAAGAAGTGGATTTGAACTGTTGGATTAGAGCGATAAATCATTAGCAAGAACATTTCACGCTGCATGGAAAGGAAACTTCTACAAGTTACGCCAAAAACTAGATTCCCCTTTCATTTCCTTCTACGAGATCTTACAGACACACTTGGTACCCTACCAAAGAATCTCCTTTGAGGAAAGGGTTGTGGAGCACTACTCCATCCCCCATTAGCCGCTTTTCTTCTACTTATCTATTGCCAATGTTTTTAATGAGAAAACATTCTCATAATTTTGATGTTGAAATCATGGATGTTGCAACAGGATCAACAGCACGTTCCCCTACTTCACTAGGAGTGGATTTCCAGCACACTGATAGCACAAACACTCAGCACACAACCCAGAACTCAGTCTCCTCTGGTTTCACAAGTGATGAGTCTCAGTGTCTGCTGATGCAAGAGATAAGATGTCAACTGGCAAAAAAAACAGGTATTCCAAGAAATAGGAAAGTAAAGAAAGCACTTCTAGAAAGCAAACTCCGTAACACATAGATGAAAGGTATCAGCAGAGCCCATAAAGTCACCTGTTCTTGATGCTACACTAAAGGAACTAGCAGAATAGTCAAAATACCGACAAAGAAGGATTCATAAGGAGTTGTGCACCAAAACAGGATACAAGATAGAGTTCTGTTCTTCCTGGAAAAGGATCTCTCTTAATTCAGGCCACCTCTGAGGTTTACAGCATCTAATTTAATCCCTGCCCGCACAAGAAAATCTATGCCATTTGCCAGATAATCCTTTAACAACTGTATATAAACTAAAAACAAGACCTCTGAATACATTCTTAACATCCATTATGTTTAAATCAGCGTGGCATACAGCCATTATTTACTGAGGTACCTTGCTTCTTGCATGCCTCTGCAAGTCTATTAGCTGAGCCTATCATTTTAAAATTAGACTTCCTCAAGGGTGCTGCATTTCACAGTGAAAGTCACAGGAATGACATCAAAAAGGTACTGCAGGTAAGCAGCTACCTCACATTAGCAGCTCTGCAGCATTTCTTCATGCACATACTCCTTCCCTCTTGCACAGGGAGAGCAGTGATTTCTGTTCAATGGCTTGCTGTATGGCAAGAGGGATCAGAGCACGTGTGCCACTGCAGCAGAGCCAATAAGGTATCACTCAGTCTTGGCAAATGCTTGCTCTCAGAAACACAGAATCTTGCACAGCTATTACCACCAGAAGAAATAAAACCACACCAGCTCATCTGCCCTACACCGAGTAGAGACATCCAAGTACCTACCTGCTAGCAATACCAAGAGCCTGCACACACCTATCCCTTGCTCATGCACACAGTTTTCAGCATGAAATTTGAAGGTACCTGGATTAGAGATTCTAGCCTGTGTAAACAGTGGAAAAGTTGATTCACCCCTGAGCATTGTTTTCCAGCTTCAAACATGCAAACTGTCTGGTTGCAGAAAATCCCTAGACTACACAAGAAATGGCTGAGTATCAACAGCTTCCTAATTTCCCCGCTTTGTTACAGTTTTCACAGTATATACACTAGTTATTAGACAATACTAACTCACACGAGAAACATGCTGGAGCACAGATGAAAGATATGGAAGACACTAGCAACTTTTACACAAAACAAGTCAAACAAATGCATTTTCTCATGCTGCTAAAAACCAGTTTAACAGCCAAAGACTTTGTACTGATAGCATACATTAACACAGTAGCTGCAACAGCAGATGTATTCATCCCCATAAGCCACCATGTTTTGGAGCCTTATATAAGAATCATAAGAGTATCTGCATCCCTCGTTTTAACAAGGATTGAAATAGACTTTACCTTTGTAATGCTTCTTCGAGGAAAAAAAAACACATATCTTTGCACTTGAAGCACATGAGCATGTTTTAACAGACAGAAACAGGGAGCAGCATCTCTCCAAAACAGAGGGTACTAACAAAAATTACTTAAGTTTAGTGATACCAGTGCTGCCTAGCCAGAGAGATGGAACAGCTTAGGAAGTCTATAAGCTGAACTGTCACAGAAAAGAATAACAACCTTTTTTTGTTCTCCTTCAAAATTTCACAGTCACAGAACAGTTGAGGTTGGAAAGGCCTCAGAAGGTCACCCAGCCCAACTCCCAAATTTGACCTTGTCCCTTCAGCTGGAAGTCTCCCCTTACTTTCCTGCTTCTCTAATCAACATGCAGCTGCTAAACAGCCTGACAGCTGATCAAGCTGCAATACTTCACAGAACCTTAAGGTAACTTAAGTAAGAATGATCCTCTCTCTGTTCCTTCTGCCCCTGCTGTACGCTATTATCTTGCTTGAAGATCCAAATTCCCCATTTTTTAACATCTGCTCTTATACTCCTAATCTACCCATCCATTTGATGCGCAGCTTGCCCTGCTCTACACACACTCTCTGTCGGCCATTAAAACTGTTATTTCTCTAGTAATTGCTTTCTACATACTCATCATTCACCTTTATTTCCCTTGCCATGCTGTTCGGAGGCTTCCTTCCTTCCAAAAAGCTTGAATCACACATCATACCTTCCAGTATTTTACATCACTAGGAGAAAGATGATGACATCCACTCATTCTGTCTCCTGACACACAGTAACCTATCAGGAACTCCTTCCCTTGCAGAACAGACTATCAACTTGAGTCCTCAGAAACAAAGTGATTAGAAAGCAGAAGCCCTGGGATCCTCAGTGAGAATCTCTTAACTGACAACAGGTCAGGCAGCCTGCTGGTTCCTCCTGCAAGGAGGAGAGATGAGGGCTCACTAGAGCTGCAGCTCTATTACTTTCCTTCCCTGCTGCAGAAGAGCTCCTAAAACTCCACAGGAGCTTATCTTACCAAGAGATGAGTCAAAGCTTATGCAGAAGGCATGCAGTGCTGCAGAGACAGTTTTACCAGGGGAGGCCAATCGCGTGTTAATCAAAAGCCTCTTATCTGGAAACACCTGGTCCTTTGTGCTGTTCTAAAATGAGGTCTAGGGATCCCAGCTGGACTGCTTCACAGCTGCAGGTAACGCAGATAGCAGAAACACTGCTGGGGGGACAGCTACCGTCCTTCCCTGAGCACAAAGATTGGCTTAATCTAACCAGAGATGACCAGGAGCAGGCTACTATTAAGATGAGAGCCATACAAGAAAGAAAAAATGCAGATACTAGATCAGAAAGTACTCAAAATATCTCATGTTACTTACAGACTGCTCTTTCTAAGCAAGGACAGAAGGGATTTGACCTCAGTTGAAACGCTCGCTCCAGAGAAAACAAGCGTATTAGTGCAGTGCTGATCATCCTGCATAATTGCTGTGCTGGAATTAGGAGATTTCACCAAGCCTTCAAGCAGAAAGCAACTCTCCAAACACGGCTAAAGCACGGATTATTGACAGAGCAGCAGCAGCAAAGCCAGGTCATGAGATCTTTTTTTTCCTCCAGAAGAGCAGGGGCCGCTTTACACCTGGTTACAGCAGGGGTCGTGCCAGGCCTCCCGCCGCCGCGCTCAGCGCACCTGTGCAGGCAGAGGCAGCAGCCCGGGGCCGGCGTCCGAGGGCAGCGTGCCCCAGGGCCAGGACCCCGCGCAGCCCGAGCCGCGGAGCAACCAAGGGACAGAGGCTTCTTCTGCCTCTCAGAGCGGGTCGTTTGCTGTCGCTCCCTCCAGCCGCAGCCTCCTTTATAAGCTTAACACGCAAAAAGGAAGGAAAATGCCACGGGAACTCACTAGAAGGGCTGGAGCCCAGCCACGTAACACAACGCGCATTCGTGCGAGGGGAAAGGGAGCCTCGATGGTACAACGCACGCACCGAAAAGCGCAGGAACAACAACAAAACTACACCGCCGTCCATCCGGCGCCGCGCAGCCCCCATCCCCGAGCTCTGCCCCACCGCTCAGGTCAAGCTCACCGCCTTCTGACCGCCCTCTCCCCGCCCGGGCCGCCCCTCGCTCCACCGCCCCCGGCCCCGTTCCACGCGGCTCAGGACCGCCACCCCCTCACTCACCGCGGCGGCGGCATAGCCCCTCAGCCCACCCCGCGCCCTCAGCGGCGGCGGCGCCGGCTCCACGTAACCCCTCCTCCTGCTCCTCCTTTCTCTCCTCCTCCTCCTCCTCCTCTTTCTCCCTCCCCGGCCGCACGTGACACGCCGGGGCGCGGCCGCCATGATGGGCGGGGCTAATGGGGCCGGGAAGATGGCGAGTGCTCGTGGGGAGGGCGGTGGGGTTGTCTCGGTGTTCCCGTCTGGGTTTCTTAACCGCGTGAAACGTAACAGTGTGCTGGATTCTGCGCCTCGGATGGGGCAGCCCTGGCTCTGTGTACAGACTGGGGAGGAGAGGCTGGAGTGCAGCCCCACAGAAAGGGATCTGGGGGTTCTGGTCTGACAGCAGTTGTGCCCGAGGGAACGGTGCGGAGCTGTGAGGGGAGAGGGGCAGCTGGGGGTGAGGGAAAGGTTCTGCCCCAGAGCGCGGTGGGCATGGAACGGGCTGCCCAGGACATTGGGCACGGCCCCGAATGCTGGAGCTCAGAGAGTGTTGGGACCACGCTCTGACAGTTTTGCTTGGTGCCGTGCAGAATCAGGAGTTGGATCCTTTGGATCCCATCCAACTCGGGATGTTCTGTGATTCTTTTCCTGAGCAGTGAAGCACAGAGGGGTTCAGGGGTGGAAATGCAGCCTTCAGTCTGCTCCCCCCAGAGCTCTGCACATGCATCTGGACACTGGGAATCATAGAATCATAGAATGCCTTGAGTTGGAAGGGACCCCAAGGATCATCAAGTTCCAACCCCCCTGCCACAGGCAGGGCCACCAGCCTCCACGTCTGGTACTAGCCCAGGTTGCCCTGGGCACCCATCCAACCCCGTCTTGAACGCCTCCAGGGATGGAGCATCCACAGCCTCTCTGGGCAGCCTGTACCAGCACCTCACCACTCTCTCTATAAAGAACTTCCCCCTGACATCCAATCTAAACCTTCCCTCATTGAGCTTAAAACCATTCCCCCTTGTCCTATCACTACCTACCCTTGTAAAAAGTTGTTTCCCCTCCTGTTTATAATCCCCTTGTAAATATTGGAAGGCTGCAACGAGGTCTCCTTGCAGCTTTCTCTTCTCCAGGCTGAACAAGCCCAGCACCCTCAGCCTGTCTTTGTGAGGGAAGTGCTCCAGCCCTCTGATCATCTTCCTGGCCCTCCTCTGGACCCTTTCCAACAGCCCCACATCTTTCCTGTATTGGAGGCCCCAGACGTGGACGCAGTAAGGCCAGTTCCCTTGCAGTTTTCTTTGAAGACCAAAAGCCCTCTCCCGTCCCTCAGGAGGTCCTGCTTTGGGCTTCGTGATCTTGAATGGCATTTGGAAGTATTTATCGTAGATCTCTGAATGGGAGAAAAGAAACAAGTGGAGCTTAGTCTGACAGGAGATGTCCGGGCTAAATATCTTGATTTTCCTTGCTGTGGAGCTGTTGGGCATGTGTGGGACTAGCTTCTTTCCCTGCCTCAGGGAATGCAAATACCAGTCTGACACTTAGCAGGTGCCCCAGCAGAGTGTGTTCAGTACCTCCTCTGAAAGCTGTTCCGCTCTGTGTGTGTAATTAAACACTAATTAAGTTGTGAGAAGTAATGAGTTTGTAGGGCTTGTGGGTCAGTTGCTTAGAAGGGAAAAACCTGAAATCAGGGCCTAACTGTTCATTATCACACTTGTTCTTTTGACCCAGTGATTATCACCTGCAGAATGGAAAGAGAGCTGAGAGAAGTTAACCGCAGCTATGCTTGGTCAGCTTGGCAGTTAATGTGCAAGAGTTCATAACCTTTCAGGTGGAGAGGCATGCTGAACCCTCAGATCTTTCAGATCCAGAGCAAATGATCTAACCAATGACTTTCAGATGAAAGGGTGGTGGGGTAGCTTCACCACTCATCCATATTTGTGCAGAACTTGACTTGTGGATGTCATTTGAGGTGTGAAACTGAAAGACATTTTGGGTTTGTAAACCCTGGAGAGGTTTAGGAATGAAGTGTTGACTTGCTCAGCGTAGTCAGGACTGGAAGCTTTTCTGAGCATACCCAGATACAGAACTTGAGCTGCCTGCACCATCTGATAGCTAGCTGCTGAGTGACATTTTGAGAATGGCAGATTTTATTTTAGTGGAAATTAAACAGGCTTGACACACTGAGTCCATTCTTTGGTGCATTACTGCCCCAGCTATCCAAACATTACAACAAGGTGCTTTGTAATAACACAAATAGAGCAAAATAACAGAATTTGTCAAAAAGCTGTAGCTACAGTGTTGAAGTACAGGAGCCAAAAAAACAGCATATACTCAGAAGGTTCAGTAAGAGGAAAAAAGAGTGACAGAATGGAGAGGTTAGCTGGCAGATGACAAGGAGGCAGAAGGGATCAAGATGAAAGTAATGTGCGCAATGAGATAGCCTTGTAGTTAGCATCCCCATCAGCCAGCTTTTCATAATTTCTATTTCGTAATGGCTAATATGCAGCTTTGATCTCTCATTCATAATAACTTAGCCTGAGGATTTTAGGTGTGTGTGATGCAGTTTTAGGTAAAAGCAGCCTCAGCACATATGCTATCTGCTTCTTGCAGATTTATTATCATTGTAGCCCTAGTTTGGCCAGCTCTTGCCTACCCTATAATTCCAATTACTTAATCTACCCAGGCAGTTATTTTAGCTCTTTTTGCAAAGAGTTTCCTTGCTGCCTGGATTATCATTTTATTAACAATTAATAAACTGCTGCTTTTTAGTGTCATTTGCTATAAGGTCTCTGGGACATGTTTCATTTCTTAAGATCCTTAATACTCTGCCCAGCCCAATTGTTTAATATGCTCTATGATAAGTCATTAATGTTAACTGATTGCTCCTCTTCCTATATGTTCATAGCAAGGGACAGGAATTCATATATAAATGCTGGCTAGAAATAGTAACCCAAAGTAATGCTCGGTCAATGAGATTTATGTTCAGAATTTGGGATCCATATGTACTCAAGCACTGAAATTTTATTTATTTACATGTTATGCACAGAAAGGACAGGAGAGAAAGGGACATTGAGCTTCTAAAGATAAATTCTTCATCTTCTGCTTAGGCTGACTCTTCAAGAAAAAGAAGAGGAATATCCCTGAACAGAATTAATGTATATTACTCTTCAAAATTCAAATCATTCAGAACAAATTCCTCCAGCTGATATGTAGAGCTGTTGTCCAGCTGTGATAGAGGAGACTGGTGGAAACTCCAACTATTCTTTTAATAACCAGGAGAAATTGCATTTCTTTCGGTAATTTCCTTGTGTAAGTTTGTGTAGGGGCTGACCATGACTAAAGGCAGAGTCTGCACATTCTCTAGTGGAATTTCTATGTGATTACAGCTTTGAATGAGGTAAACAAGCCCTTGTAAACACTGGACATTCTATTCAGAATTCTCCTACCAGTTATTTTTACTGCATATCACGTAGGGTTTCTTTTGCTTGCTCTTTCCAAAAGAGAAAAGGTCAGATGAATATCTGGAATATGTATGTGGGTTTATCCGATCTGTTCCCTTTACTCAAATGCTTTTAAACTCTTGGGCCATTTTCAGCAAATTTGACAGTGGGTGGAGGTCTCAAAGAGATTATATTCTGAATAGCTTTGCAAAAATAGATGTCAGGATAGTAGAGAGACTGTTATCTACAACTGAGGAAAAGCCTGTAGAACAAGTTCATCCCACATACCTCTACATTCATTAGGAGCACACTGGAAAGAATGTGTGGAGCTGTTGTGGCTAGTCTATTGAAAGCATCAGTTCTGTGCTTCGTGGTAGGCAAAAAGGCAAAAAGGTTGTTAGGTACGTTAAGGCAGGAACGAAAGATAAGGTAGGATACTGCTGTAAAACCTGAAATGTTTGTACATCTTGAATATTGTGTGGAATTGTCCATAAAGAACCATGAAAGGTGCAGAAAAAAGCAGCAAGTTGATCAGAGCTATGGAATTACTTTCTTAAAAAGTGGTTTAAATACGGTAAAATAGGCTAGCTTGGAAAAGAACTATGAAGGAATATGATAATAGTATAAAATTTATTGTTTTGAGAAAGTGAATTCTATATTTGTTATAGCATAAGGTTTAGGTGTCTAGAGTGAAATTTTCAGGCAATAAATTTAAAAGAAACAAAAGGAAGTATGTTTTCTCTTGAGTTATAATTGTAAATTGCTACAAGTATATTGGGGAGGTGAAAAGTATAAATGTGCTCCTGAATGGATTAGAAGTGGAAAGGGAAGAAATTTCCATTGAGGCATATTTAGCATAATGCTAATGCAGCTGCCAGCTCAGGAAATCTCCAAGTAAAGGGGCGGATTCAGCCAGCAGATTAAGACACTTAAACTTGGGTTTAACTGTGTAGGTGTCTCTATGTGAACCAGATGTCTAAGTTCCCTTTATGCTCAGTAGAGAACGAAAGTAGGATTTAGTTAGATAAATGCAGGCAGCTAATGCCATTTAAGGCATTGTGGAGTTTCCTACCTGGCCTCCAGCTCATGTTCCAAGAACATTCAAGTCTCCTAAAAAACCCCACAGAACTGTCATATCTGTCGGTCTCATGTGGGAATCTGATATCTCAGACCATCATAGCTGTCACTAAGCTGAACCCTGCTCATAGTTGATTCAGCAAGCTATTCAGATCACCTTAAGGTAGATATATTTGCCTATTTTTGGACAGCTGGATGGCTCTTGACTTCATTAGTTGTAGTGAGTAGTTCTCTATTGACTACAGCAGAAACTTTGACTAACATGAAGACATCTACGTGGGTACACTTCAGTCTAGGTGTCAGAATGTATGGCTTTTGCCAGACTGTACCAGAGGGTAAAGTTGCTTAGTTTTCATTATGCTGTTTCCTGAAGTTCCCCTAGCTAGTCAGACCTCTGAGATGATTTATCTGGTATTGATTTAGGGGATGAAGACAGGATATTGCTTATGAAAACCTTACAGCACTCAGATGTGATTGGTAATGAGGACTGCGTGAAAGTTGAGATGCACAATACATTGTAGAACAATGCCTCGATGTGTAGTGTCACTGAATGCAGTTTCATAAATCTCTAAGCCTAAAAGATGCCTGATGGCTAAGAGTTCTGGGGCAGCCACAGATGCTGCTGATGAAGCGACTAGAATAACACATTCTTAAGCCATTAGATCCTGTAACAGCAAGCAATTTTTTTCACAGAGGTAAATCAAAACGAATTTGGTTGATGACAGGCTTCACACCCTTCTGTGAATCAGACCGGTTTGATCTTGTTAGAGTAGCAGAACTTGCCTAAAGAGAATTTCAGCTGATGTTCAAGCTAAAATAGAAAGAACAGTAAGAAGAAAAGCCAAATGATAATTAGATGACTTTTGGAATCAATTTCCTTCTCGGTCTCTTGCACTTAAAATTACTCATGTTTTCTAGTTGGAAAGGCTGAACTTTTAGCACTGGTGTTGTCATAGAATCATAGAATGGCTGAGATTGGAAGGGACCTTAAAGATCATCGAGCTCCAACCCCCTACTGTGGGCTGGTTGCCAAGCACTAGATCAGGCTGCACAGGGCTCCTCTTGGTGAAAATTTTAATGAAACAAGTCAACATACTCAGACTTCTTTGGAATGTCTTACAACTAACTGAAGGAGCATTTATGCTTTTAAAACTGAATTGGTAACTAATTGTGCAACTACAGCAGCTTTCCCATTTGATATTTATTGACAGAATGTCTTAATAGTACAATAAATAACCAAGACTCCCTCTCAGCATCACCGCTGTTAACAGACCATCTATGTCTCCCAAATGCCCTGCTTTTCAAGATGAGACAGATGAAAAAGAAGCCTTACATGATCCGATGGCAGACTCTTGTCCCTTGTCCCATACCTGGGACACAAGTTCAAATGACCAGCTAAATGTAGCAACATTAACCCATGCTAATGAAGGAAGAAGACAGTTGTGGAATGGAGCACCGGTGATGCGGCCCTAAAATCTGTAGGAAGGCGGTGACATGAGCCACTGAATGTGCATGGCAGAATTCACAGGATCTTGCCCTGATTTGTCTCAGCAAGGAACTATAGCACTGAGAATTTGCAGAGCTGTAGTATTGTGCTCTGTTCCATTGCCTTCAACTTTTTAATATCAATTTTCAGCCTGATCTGTGTTATTTTCCTGTACTTCTTACACTTCTCTGATATTTTCTGTAGAGTCTCTCCAGCACTGTGGAAAAGTTGTGTTGTGTTTTAGCTTTTAAGAGTTGCTGACAAAATTCCGTCTGTTTTTGGTATTCAGAAGTTCTCCTGTTTAGAGCTGGGAACAAGATGTTACATTTTCTGTCATTTCATTTTACTGAAATAAAACATTCCTTGGAGTCTGTAGAAGGAGGTAACTGGCTAAACATTCTGCCCAGCATTGCTCAACTGCGCTCAGATCTCTTCCCAGGCTCGGGGTCTGGGCCAGCCTGGCTGATTTCTGTTCCACTTTCGAAAGTTTTGCAAAGTTGTAAGAATGAAAACAATCACATATAACCCAGAAATCTCATAACTGAACTTCGCAGTGAAGTATTTTAGAATTATCCCTCTCCACCTGTGCTTTTATACCCTGATCAGAAGAGGAAAAAACTTTATTTGCAGAGGAGATCAATCTTGTCTTCTTTTTACAGATGTGGAAGTTAAGGCGCAGAAAGATCAAGCTGTTTGCCCCAAGTCGTCCAAAAGAATCATAGAATCATAGAATCATAGAATTAGCTAGGTTGGAAAAGACCTACAAGATCACCTAGTCCAACCATCCACCTACCACCAACATAACCCCACTAAACCAGGTCTCTCAACGCTATATCTAAACGTTTCTTAAACACCTCCAGGGACGGTGACTCAACCACCTCCCTGGGCAGCCTGTTCCAGCGTCTGACCACTCTTTCAGAAAAGTAGTATTTCCTAATGAAATGAAATAATAAATGAAATTCCTAATGAACCGCAGCAAGGAGAAAAATAGAACGGAGTCCTTCAATTCTCACTCTGTTGCATCTCTCAGTCCTCCTATTTTTATGAAAGTGTGTGAAATTTAATGTTTATAGGTAAGTACGTGAGAAAGATTCGGTCTTCCCGAAGCCTGGAAACCAAACCTTTACCCATATCACAGAAACGGGGCTGGATGGAGTTCAGACAATGATATTAAGGCCTGATCTGTGCTGCTGTCTTTTAGGGAAGGCTGCCTCGTAGCTGGTGTAATCTTCCAGTATCTTTCATCCAAGAATACTTTAGCCTTGGGCCCTGTACGTACGGGGTAAAAGGCTGAGCCTTTTCTTTTTTAGTACTGACGTTTAATTTTCTGAGGTCTCAGGGAGGGAGCTTTTACTTTCTTTGCACTGAGAAAAGCATAAAAAGGAAAAATGTGTAACAAGCAAAGGGTTGTTATGGGGTAAGATTCATAATTACATTGCAGCTGTATTTTTTGGTTCAGTCTTACAGATTTATTGTGATTCCTAACCTATGAGAGGCAGTTCTGGCTTGTGTTTTTCTGGAGACGTGCTAGGGAAGGCACAAATCAAATGCAGTGCTTCTCAAATGTAAGTTTTGGAAATGCCTTAAGCCTGAAAACGAATTAGAAAACAAATGTTTTAATTGGTCTATACAGAATCGAAGTGCCACATGGTTACTTTTAGATTTACTCATCAGAGAAAAAAAATCTATTTGATTAAAAATCTCAAAATAATTTTGGGGACTATTAAAAAAACTGATGCAAATAACATGACCTTTGTGCTAATGATTTTAGTAAAGGATTATTAGTAGACAATTTAATGAGTGACTGGAGGAAGCTGTTATTGCACTGTCTGACAATATCAAACTGTGAAAGAAGAATGAAGTCTAAGGAAAATGAAGAAAATGGAAAATAAATGCTGCTAAAATCTGTCCAGGACAGGCATTGGACTGGACGAGGGAATAATGTAACATCCTGTGCAGGCTGTGAGATGCCCCCTGGTGTTACAAAGCTCTAATGTTTCTTTCGGTTGAGACACATGGTCAGAGGAGGATGAAACACCTGAGGACAGAGGATAAGAAAGTGAGAACGACAAATAGAAGCTACAGAAAGCTGCAAAGGTGGAAAAGGGGGATTGATAGCAGTGCCATTTAGGATCTAACTGCAATGTACAGTATGCAAAATCATCTCTGGGCATCTCAGTTTTGAGTAATATTTTCAGTAACAGGAATTAGGAGATGCTGGGTGAAGTGCAAAGTGGAATGACAAGTGGCGTGGTGATGGGGATCCGTCATGGGGATTCCAATTTGGAAGGGATGAGCAGTATTTTGTGGAGGCTATAGATGGAAGAGAGGCTTTGGAGAGCCCCTGGGGGAGGTGACTCCCTCTTCACCCGGATGTCTCTGCTGTACCACCTTGAGGATAACAGGACCCTCAGACCTGCTCTTCCAATCACGTCTCTACTCCAGTTGCCACAAGCAGCAATCATACCTTCTTCCTACAACAATTTCTACTTACCTGGGGCTGCTGAGGGGAGGAAGGAGAAACAGGGAAGGGGCAAGAGAAAGGGGATATTTCAGCAAGGGGAAGGGAGAACTAGAAGGTGCCAAGCTGAAGAGGAAGGCCTTAAGGAGCGAAGCTTTCTGTTCCTGTTTCTGGGCTCAAAAAGCACTGCTCCTAAGGACCACTGTTCCAATTCTAATGCCTGCTTCCCTTTCTTTCAGAGGCAGTAGTGGCTGTGCAGGCAGAAGGCATGTACGGCCCGTGTGACTTAATGTTTCTGTGTAGTCCAGAACCATGAAGAGAGTCCCTGTTCCACAGATAACGGCACTCTGAACACCAGGACACTCTCATATGAAAGCCCTGCTTTTCAGGCAGAACTTTTTTTTTTTTTTTTTTACAAATCAATTTGGAGACATTTACGCAGAGTGGCAAAAGTGTTCCTTGTTAGGGAAATACTATCAATTACCTATTAGTATCCTGATAACGGAGACAAGAAAAAAGTGGAAAGAAAATATTTGCAGGGTCTGAGGTTGTGCATGAGGCGGGTTTAGAAGAGTCAGGATTTTCTTGCTGTAATGTTGTCAGGGAAGAGAGTTATTATGTAAAAAGTATGAGATAAAGTAGAATCCCATTCTTGCCTCAAAACTGGCGTGGCTCTTCACCAACCTTAGATGCCCATTCTAGATGTGTTCTCTGGGGTTGGTTTCCAATGTCTCTTCTGAAAATTCACATAAACCGTGTGGAACTTAAAATGTATGCACAAGAGCAGAATCAAAAGCAAAGGATTGTAAGATTTGGGGTGGATTCCTGTATTATAACATAGTTACTTGTAACTAAATATTCAGTATTTGCAGCTTTTTTGGGGGAGGATCTTCACAAGCCAAAAAATGAAGATGGATGTTTTCATTCAGAAGCTATTTTTAGTATTTTCTGAATATGGAAACCTCTTCCCCTTTTGTGTGTCCTTATGATGGAAAAAGAGCATATTGTCTCATATGATTATCAGAAAATAGCGGTCATTTAGCCATGTGGCTGATTTTAATGTTGACATCTTTTGGAAATTGAGTACTTTAAAAAGTTATGATTATCTTGTGAATTAGATAACTGAGGACATAGTATTTAAGGAAATGAGGTCAAAATCACTTTGAACTGCTTGGTATTGGTTGTAACAAGACTTAGAACTTTGTTGTAAACCAAGGAATACTTGTGTTCTTATAGTCTTTGCTGGCAAAGCAAATAAAGCAAGAAATTCAGCTTTCATTGTACTGAAAGCCTCCAGCTCTTGTGGACAGAGGAATAAGGCCTTGAAAATTTGGCACATGCATGAAATGATGGCTTATGCTACAAGAGTCAAATTATAAAGAGAAGTACAGGAGAGAGAGAAAGTGAAATCTCTTCTAGTGTTTTTTTTTAATAAAGCCTTTCTGGTTTTACAAAGACCAACTCCTGATTTTGTCAACACTCAGGCTAGTAATACTGAGCATACGTCCCAAATATGTCTTATGGCACTGTACCAGCTTGAGTTAGAACAAAATACATTATCCCTTCTCCTAAATGTAACATTCTGCTCTACCGCATTATGGAACCAAGTTATTTGACAGTTGCAAAGCAATGCCAGACTGTGATTGTAGGTTGGCTGGAATTTGTGGTCTCTCTCATCTAGCCACATGTTTCATCACTTAAATTATATTGTTCAATTATTTGTTTCCTTGGCTCCGGATTCCTTTTCTTTCCTTTTCTGATCTGGTGTAATTCCTCGTGCTTTCACTAGGTGGGTCCCCACAACAGTACTCTGGGTAGGCCATGTGTTGAATAGCCTGAACGCACTTGGGGAAATGTATCTCGCAGTGAGTTTTATTGGCCCCCCTCCTCCCCCCGTTTTTTTTCCTTTGGCAGAAGTTCACCACACCACATGTTTTGCTGTACAATTTAGTGATTTCAAAATTGGAGTGAGTGCTGGGAGGTTGTCATAAAGGGACTGGATTTGGGGATCATCTTAGGATTATTCTGTTCTAACTTAACCTGTTTCAGCTGAGGTTTAAAACAAATGTGCTTGCCTTGTAGCAAGTTACGTATTCTCATATCAAGCTTTGCATTCATTTTACCTTTCAAAGGGTGATGCAAAGCTGGTTGGTTAGCAACATCACACATATTTCTCCTTTCCAAAATCAGGAGTTAGCCTGTAGATCTGTAATGCTTTCTGACAGACAAACAAACAAAAATCAGTATCCTTTTCTGAGTTTGTTAGGTGTTTACTGTCAGTACAAGAAGAATGATTTTTTTTAGACAAAATCTTCAGAAATTTTATTTCCAAGCACATTTGATTTAAAAGTGTGTATGTACATTAAAAAATATTTACTCCCTAAACCTGACCAAAACAAAGTCCAAACACAAAGCTTTATTTTTTTTCCATCTCATAATGCCCCATGAAAAAAATTAAGGAAAAAGGAAGTGAGATACTAGCAATATTTCTCAGTGTCCCATTAGAAAGCCAGTGTAACCCAATGGTGCATAGCATAGAAGGTAGACATGTAGATCTTGACGCTCCCCCAGCCAGAGTCTGAGTCTGATTCCTCCCTGGTGTGGCACCCATCTGTCACATCAGCCTGTGGGAGACCTGCAAGTCAGGAACAGGGCAGCTATTCAGCCTGCTAATTCTTAAGGTTAGAGCTTTATGGTCTAGGGCGCTCTGAATGATGAGGCGTTTAGTTTACCATCTCAGGCTGGGTTTTCACACTGTCATGAAGGAAGTTCAATTAACCTGTAGAGAGCTCTGTACTGTCAGGTCCAGGCTGTTTAACACATTCAGTCTTGTACACATAGAGCTAGATCTCTCTGTATAGTATAATCTCTATTGCTAATTTAACTTTAGACTGGATAGCTGTTATCTTCAGGTGGCTTATCAGCTGCCTTTTCAGTGTCCACTTCTCATATCTTGTCTCCTACAGAAGGAAGATCTTAACAGCCTAGCTAATGTATTTCAGTTATTTGGAGGTTTAGTTTTATTTTTTTTCTTCCCTCTCCTTTCCTCTCTCATCCAGGCTCATTAAATGAATCTATTTCATCTGCTTATGTGACAGGGTAAGAAAATTCATCCTGCAAGAAGTGCAAATTTTAATTGAGCTACCAGTTTTGTTTCATGTGATCTATGCTTAGAGGGTGAAGAAAGGGTTTAGGAAATTCTTGCATTATACATTACAAAGATAAATGGAGAACTAAAATTGATAGTTTTCTTGCTCAGTAAGCAACTTGTATTAAAAAAATAAAGCTGATATTCAGTATTGTACATATTTAAAGTCAGGAAATCTTGGTCTGTCAAAAAACAAATACAAGGCAAGACAAAGGTTGTCACAGAACACAGAGGCACAGTAGTACTTAATGTCAGAGATCTGGCTTAAAATGGATCCTCAACAGTGCCTATAACAACAGATTTCCTGGTTTTAGCAAGTAGGTAGAATTTTCTGTGTTTTACTCAAAGCTGTTTTAATGATTTCCTTGTCTTCATTTTGATGGCAAGCATCCCAACTTGAAAAAAATAACTTCTGTATTCTTTCAGTTTGCTTGTGTCTCCAAGTGATGGTTATGAGCTCCAGAAGTTATCTCTTTATCATCAACCTACTATCAGTTACAATCTCCATTCTTCAGCTCTGTGCCAAATATATGTGTACATTTAGACTGAGTATAAATGCTTGAGGAATCCAGGGCAATGAGGAACAATGAGAAATTCCATTGAAACCTTGATTCAGATTTAGGAAGTTCTCATGTATCTGTGCCTGGAGACTTATTTGGGAAGGGGATCTCCCACTCTCCTACATTAGAGTCACCATTCTGCATCCCTGGGAAATTACACAAAGTGTATGGGAGCACTTGTCATTTTTACTTCCAGAATTTCAAACCACAAAGCCAGACATACTATATGAGGTTGGTCTGCTCACACTTGTCTGGCACCATCGTTTCCTCTGGGAAAATGGCAAGAGCAAATAGCAACTTGCCTGTTTGCATGTAGGCGTGATCCTCCTGAGAACATATAATTTGGCACCATGTGCTACTAAGTTCAAACATCCTGAAGCTATGAGTTGTTGACAGCATTTCTCAGAATAGACATAAAAACTACATAAAGCAGTTTTAGTGATGGCTTATTTCAACATTACCTTCAAAAACTGTAGTTGTTCCCAAATCGCTAAGTCACCCTGATTGGGGAAATATGCTTGCAGCAAAGGATGTTAACAATTAACCTTTGCATTCGCCCCATTGTCTGAAGGCAGAGGGTAACAAGACTTAACCAGCCTCACCCTGGGAGATGCAAAGCATGCGTGCATTGAAGAATGCTTATGTGTTACTGCCCCACAGTGGCTATGCTTATGAAGGATCCAATTCTTACAATAAAGGCAATAGTACAGCGTCTGACATGTCAAGTAACAGTGGGTTCTTAGTCTGATGATTAGCTGTGGAAAATGGGCGTTGCGTTCAGACTGCTTCCCTGTTTACTACTCAGGATTTGAATGTGATTGGGATAGCTGGTGGTGGCATATCTATATTCCTAGTGACAGACCTGTTCCTCCTTTATAGGAGGTTGTATAGAAGTACTTCAGAAGGAGGTAAATAGACCACATAAATACTCCAACGCCTCTTGAGAGAGTCAGCAAGCAAACCTTGGCTACAGCACAGAAAATCTGAGAGTTGTTAATAAAGAGGATTAAAGTGGTAGGCATCCTCTGGGCTATAGCAGGATTTAACAAAGGCCTGTGAAAGTGATGTTCAATAGGACTCCAAGGCAAAGCTTGACTGTAACTTGGAATCTGCACAGAAGGAAAAGAGAAAGCAGTCCAGGCTCATGTTACTCATCCGACTGCAAAGGGCTCTGTTTTCAGCACTGCCCCCAGGGCTTTACCTGGTCTATCCAAATAGGAGATGCCTGCCCTTCCCACCCTGCAATCATTCATACATAAACAACCTCTAAATACTTTTCTGACTGTTCTGCCAGTTTCAGCTTTTCTTGCTTACTCAGTGACTGTGCTCCTGCCAAAACAACAAACTGAGCATGTGTGGGTTGTGGTTGGGGGCAGAGGGAGGCAACAGCGGTCTGCTCATTTCCTTTGTTTTTCACGTTTCTCTTTGGCCTTTCCTTGGGTGAAATCCAAGGGATGGATCATTGCTGGTTCCATCACAGTGCAGAAGAAACAGACATCACTTTTCAAACAATGACAGCTTTATGAAGCTTTACTGTCTGAGCCAAAGTCTTGATGCTATCATCAGACATGTCTTTCTTCTCAGTCCCTGCAGGTGACTGCAGCTGGCAACAAATCTTTGACAGTCAGATTCTGTATGTTATCTCTGTTGAACCAAACCTTTAAATAATTGGATAGGAAGACCCGGGAAACAGATACGGTATTTCAAGGCACAAATAACAGTGTGCTGAGTGCTGCAGAGGGCCTTTGTTTAATTAAGTTTGATTTGATTCTAACATGGTCATCTGGTTTGCCTTCCAACCACGATCTTTGTCGACGTATGCTCAGTTTCTTCTTAGACCACCAACCATCATGTACTGATCACCGCACATTCTGTCTCCCTTATTCAGCTCTTCAATGGCAATAAGTTGTCCTTGACTGAGAGGGAAGGGAGATAAGGAGGGATGGGAAGTAACTATGCATAGATTGTGAGATTTTCTCATTTTCTCATTAGTCATAGAGATCCGTATAAATAACTCGGACACAGGACTGAAACGTCAAGAGTAGTTGCTGCCAACAGCAAAGGAATGTGGAGAATCATCATCATATCATGTCATATACGAGTGAAATCCATCCCTGTGGAGAAAGCCTGTGTAAGCCATGCATAGTAAAATCTATTTAAGCTGCTGGTGTTGAAGAGGAACGCAAGCTTTGGGTACTATATCTGACAACATCATCATGATGGTTTAAAGAAGTTTAATTCTTCAGTTTGGTTATAGCCACTTGTTGTGATTACTCTGAGCTTTGATTTAGGTCACAAAGTATTTTTGATAGTGATCAACTTTACATTTAAGCTGAAGGTATTAGCTCAAGATTGTTTCTTTGCTTCCAACACACCAGAAGTATTTAGCTAAACAAAAAAAACCAGAACCTCAGCAACAAAAACTCACATTCCCATTTGCCTTTTTTTGATTTCCCCACCCATTTTTATGAAGGGGCTATTTTGGTACCTAGCCTTTTCAGGAATGCAGTTTGGGAGGTGAATTCATTTTGCTGCGTAAGGAGGAGCAGCACAACCCCAGCAGTGATGCATCCTGCCAGCTAGCGCTGCTACCAGAGCATCAGCAAGCCCCATCAGCCCGAGGACTGGCAATTCCCTAACAGCTATAGATTGGAGAGAGCAAAGAAGCATTAGATGATTTGACCTATGGTATTTTAGAACATCTGCTCACTTCCCAGAACTCTGAGAGACTCTGGATTCCTTGGCATCTGGTTGAGCCAGGGAGATAGATTAACTGAAGGACTGTTACTGTTTTGTCTTGGGTGAGGCGTTCTGGGCAGCCAGCTGTTTTATTTTGTATGTTGCACAAATGGTTGCTTTAAAACTGTATGTTCTAGGGATGAGGGACTGGAAGCAAGAGGAGAAGCTGGGGAATATTTTTTTGTCTTTAAACAGCAGTCTTTGCTAGCCAAAACTGGCAGAAGCGGAAGGAAGAGAGAAACTCCCTTAGAGTAATAATAATGCACAATGCCCTGTCATGCAAAGCTGAAGTCAGAAAGGTTCAGTTCAGTGTGGTGCTAAAGGCTTGATTTTAAAATGATTTAGCTATGTGATTTGACCCTAGCTGCTACAGGTTACTCTTGGAATATTGTAATAGCTTGAACACTTCTGAAAGTCAGGATCCAAAACTCTAATGCTCTAGCTAGACTACAGTTACCATACTTCTGTGTACACAGCAAGTTCTGCTGACATCAGTGGGTTTTCCACAGGCAAAAGTGTTCACCTGGCAATAAATGTTTATCTGTTCCCAGATAGAAGATCATCGGTATCTTACACGCTGTCCAGAGAGAGCCTGAGCAAAATCAGGAGAAACTGTAAGGTCAGTGACATTTGGGTAAACCACATGATGTATACTTTCTCAGATCATCCTTTTCTAATGCAGCATTCTTGTAACTCACTTCTTACTCTTTTCCACATTTGAAAGCAGCAAATTACTATGTCCTTTTGATAGTATATTCCTTTCTACTGAAGCTGACTCAGAACAGAAGAAAGGACAGCTTTGTTTTTCTGAATATAGCTTTAAAAAGCATTTTTGTCTGATTCTGTTTAGTTTCCAGAGAATGTCTCATGGGTATGTAGCACATTATGTTACTACTTCCATATATCTGTATTAAACCTTTTATCATTCCACAGTCGTATGAAATGGGTTACAAATGAGAAAACAGTAGCACTGAACTTAGCCCCCATAAGATATCTCTTAAGCCAAATTCCCACACTGGAGGGAAGACTGCTGCTTTCTTTGTTCTTTCCTCAGACCACTAATGTCAGTGATGATGAATGAACTTTGTGGGACTGGGTCCGTGCTGAGGACAGGGGGCAAGGCTGTAACTCCCACTTCAACCTGAGCCATGAGCACACAGCGCTCTTGAAAGGCAAATCTTAAATGATTGGCAGTAGACATACTTTAACTGCTTGGAAGAAAACTGCCAGTGGACATCTCAGTTCAGTTTCTTCCTGACTGGAAGATAGGGAATGTAGTGCAATAACAGATACATCACCCAATTTGTGGAACCAAGGAGGGCATTTGTAAATCATGACCTGCCTTTGTTTTCTTATACGAACAATAGTGATCAAAAATATAATTGATAAACTTATTAATAAATTAACCATTAGTTTCCTTAACAGTGTTGGCCTTCAGGTTACCATTAGGAGGCATTTGAGCTGATGTGTATGTCTCAGAATTCATATTCCAGGTTCCTTCCTGTCTGAACTGATTCATTTCATGAGGTTTTCCTCACAGCTGTTGAGAGCTAGAAACCTTATTTAATAAAGTGTATGCATGTGTTGTGTGACCAGGTTAAAGTCCTTTCTGCTAAAAGAAACCTAGGTATCTCAGATTTCCAGGTTTCTGTATAGATTTTTCTGATGCAATAAAA
Source organism: Numida meleagris (assembly GCF_002078875.1). Lineage (NCBI taxonomy): Eukaryota > Metazoa > Chordata > Aves > Galliformes > Numididae > Numida > Numida meleagris. Next base: position 5,764,942 of record NC_034410.1, on the reverse strand, counting down.
TGAAAAACACTCATAAAGCATTTGGACACAGTCCCAAACCAGAGATGAACACACTTTAAGCCCCAAGACAGTATAAACAGAAAAATATTTGCTGTGTTCAGGTTTCTGTCCTAAATTTACCCAGACAGTTCCAAACTCGTTTTGTTTTTCCTGTCAAGCTTATGGATTTAATTAGATTCACCTGCATCTTCTTTTTCTATAACATGAGATACGTAACGAGAGAGAATCTCATCAATATAACTTCAGACGTGATTCAGATTGTCAGCTTAAGAAACAGCATTGTAATGATGACCGTAAATCTCCAACTCTTCCATTACTTCACTCTTTGCCAAGGAGACTCAAACTGAAACTTGCTAAGCAGGTGTCTCTTAGCACCTGGGGAGCTTATGTTGTCTGCCTGTGGCTCAGACCTTGCAGCTCAGTGGTAAATCGTGACTCATGGGAGTCCCACAGGCTGTGTGCAGTAAGAATGCCAGGATTTTGCCATTTACCCACCAGTGATAGGTTCGTGAGACTGAAAGGAATGCTGTGTTTCACATCTGTCAGATGTGTAGAATTTGCTTTGTCATGGGAGAAGATTAAAGGGGAAACAGTACATAAGAATGAAAGATTTTCAGTAATGGAGAAAAGATACAAGATGTGCCACTAAGACACATTCGTTGCTGCTCCAATATCTCATCCAGTATGAGGATGACTGACTGATTAGCGTGTGCCATTTATGCCAGGTTTGGTACATGCAGGAAATTTTTGAGCTACATTTCTCATGTCCCTCTTGATAAAGAGGGTTCTCAAAGTCCTATGGAACGGCTGTTTAGGCTGAAAGCAGACTGTCTTGTCACCTACCCCTGGTAACACTTTCGTTTCTTTTCTCTTGTGGTAGGACGCTCAGACTCATGCTAATGAAGGAAATGAGGTCACTTCTGTACACTACTCAATTAACTTTTCTGTTGTACACTTTGATTAGAACACATTCAAGGATTCAATTGTGAGTGGTTCTTTTTTTCTTGACGAGCCCCTTCAGACAGTTAGCTACATTTTTCAAATCATAACTTATAAATATATAATATGCAATTCATGAATGATGTATTATTATTATAATCCCATTTTAAAATGCAACTGAAATTAGCTCATATTTAGCAATTTAGATTCAATACTTGAAGTTAAATGTACATCAAAACTGGGCAGGGGAGTATCTAAAAAAGGAGTTTGGGGAACTCTTCTATAAGTTATAGAAGTTTTTCTCCCCATGAACCCCTCACATCTCTGTTTGGCAAGGAGGTGGGTGAGTTTAGCCACTAGATAAATTGAATCTTCCAAAAAGTTGTTTATGTGTGCAGGTTTGTTTACAGGAGCGTGCAGTTCTCGTACCTTTACAGCTCTGATTTAACCTTGTTTAGGTGTTCTTACCTCTCTAAGATTTTGAACTTGGGACAGAATGAACGTGGTCTCAGCATGGTATGATGACCTATAATACAGTCCTTCTTGCATTAAAACTACCTCGTATCTGACACAACAGTACAAAGTTCAGGCAGTTTGTTGAAGGCTGAACGGGACTGTTGTGATATGATTTTCCTTTATCTTATCAAAAGTCTCCCCAGAAGGCCAGGCAAGTCCAGACTACTTGGTCTTTGATTCTTTGCCTCAGCCTGTCTTTTCTGGTTTGCTATTCTCTGGCCACCATTCTCTAATCTTCTATCCTGTTTTCTCTGGTCATTTTTTATATGTGAGCATGTTGTAGGAAGGTTTTGGTTCGGGAATCTCTGACTTGCCTTAATCTATCTTGAAATAAAACACTTCTCTCTCACGTTTCCTAGTTCTGCTCCTGAATGTAGGCACACAAATTTTGATTGCTGTGTTTGCTTTGCCTGGCCATTTTAGATTCTTTGCCATCTCATTTGCTATGCACAAAATCAGATTAAACTTGCTTGCAGTTTCCCCACTGTCTCCCCATTTCTACATCCTGAAAATGATGATTGTTAGCTAAATAGCAACTGCAACTCCACAGGGATAGTCACAGCTGTGGTAGGCATCAGCAGCCTGAAAAATGGCCCATTCCGTTACATCTCTGATCTGAGAAGTGTGAGCTCACGGTTTAAAACTCTGCTCTGCACAGTTCACCCAGTTTTAAGTGAGGCTGATGAGATGTACGTCAGATGTCTGTCCTGAGCTGGTACAAAATAAAGGTCTTGTCTCTCTCCCATTATGTTTTCCATTACGTATAGCTCGTGGCTTCTTTTTCTCAAAGGCCTCTCTTTAGTCAACTTATTTTCCAGCTGACCTTATAAGATTGCAATATGCATCTGAAAAATCAATTAAAAAAGAACTGAAATACACTCCTATTATATATTAACGTGTGTCCTTGTAAAGAAAGACCGTGATCTGGGTATGCAAAAGCTAATAATTGACCAACTTGTGCTGCCATAATATTTGATCTATTTATTTTCTTTGCAGAAAGCATGAAAAATGCTTTGAAGGAACACTTAAAAAAAACACCAAACCTGCATAATAATCCTACTAGGTTTAAATAGGCACATTTTTAAATGTTGAGCAATGATTATCAGCAGTTATCACCAAGGGCTCCAAAATTATTCTAACAAAAGAGATAATGTAGATTTTATAGGTTAATGGTAATCCATGAAAAATAGGTTTACTTTGGCTCTTTATAACAATACAGAAAGAGCTGAAAATCTTACATGATAAAGGGGCACGAAAAGACTGGTTTGTGGTTTTCTGTTACTCACAAGGGACAAGTTCAGCATTTGATTTCAGGAAGTTTCTAAGGGCTTTGCAAGGTGCTCACCATTTGCACAACTGTGTCAGCAAACCACTGTAAAACTGAAACTTAACCGTGACATTTGACTTGGAGGTGAGACTCTCTGTGACTTGCAGTGTTTTGAGGGTCAAAAGGAACTAAGAGGACAATGCATTCCTGTGTCAGTGCTGGTGGCAGAGGGCATGTAGCCTGGAACTCCCATATCTATGATCCCCTGAGAACTGATTTGGCCTCCACCCTTGTTTGTCTTCCTTAATTTGTATGTTAATGCTTTTTTGTTATTCACTGATTATGCTCCTTTTTCTTCAGCTAGAACTTCCTTGTGCCCTGGAAGTATTCCACTTTCACAAATTTCTTGCCACAGGACTATTTATTTCCTAAAATGTTCTGAGCTGTTACAAAAAGTTTACTTTCATTACAGTAGTCTCTAGTAGAGTAATTGATATTTGTTGTGCTATTGCTGTATAAAGCCAGGCATTGAAGTCATCTGTGAGTTGCTACACTGATGGTGGTGCCATACCATCTTTGGCTCATGTCTCCTGATGTGCATCTCATAATGTTCAGAATTATCTCACAGTATGTAGTACTGTCATAAAATGAGTCACTCCTATCCTTTCCCAGTTAATTTTGGAAGAAATCTACTTTCCTTCTGAGCAAACACATATATTCTGTGAAAACTTCAGAGGACTAAAAAATTCCTTTCTTTCTACTTAAGGAAATGACCTTTCACTCAAATGAGTCACTTCTTTCACATTTAGTTTATAGCCCAAGGTAAGTTTGATAGATGTGGTACTTTCAATACAGATTTTCCAGCTGAAGAGCGCCCAGATTTTAGAGTCACGTTTTTTTCTCTGAGTAAGAGGTAAGCTGGGTGCACTATCTGAACAGTATAATGACAGGGAGGTCTCATTTGTGGTATCCAGCTGTGAATCCAACACTTGTGCTGCTGTAATCAAACCTTGTTGGTCCCTGTTCTGAAACTAACGTTTACATCCTTTGTGGGAACATATTCCAATCACCTGTTATTATTCTGTGATTCTATGATTATTCACATTGTATTGTATAATCGGGTTAATGAATATATTTCACAGTTGGTTTTCTTTGTCCCAGTTTCTCACTGAAAATCTCTTCCTGGACTTCCTTACTCTTATAGCTAAGAAACTACTTCTAATTCCTCTAGTCAATTTATCTACATTTGTTCTTCCATCAGTTTTAGATTTCACCTTGATGAGTGGGAGCTGAGAACACTTTCAGAAGCTGATGCTTTTTGAAAGACCTTATAAATGTGTGATTCCAAAGTACTCCAGTTTTCTTCATGGAGAAATTGTGTTTCCTGCTGCCCAGCAACAGAAATGCTTTGACACCCACAAATTGTTTAAAGCAATTCTTCAGTTTTAGCAGATTGTTGCAGTTCATCTTTTGTGACTTGAAGTATCTAGTACCTTGCAGAAGATATTAAAGAGGAAATGAAAGAGGAAAATAATGGGAAGATAAATAAATGGTTTTACTGTGATTAGAATTACTGAGACTTAATTTTTTTTCAGATAAGAAAACAGTATCCTTCATTCAACATAACCCTTGAAACTATTACTTTTTTATGATTTTGTGCTAAATATTTCTTTGACCTTTGACATGTGTTTGCTTGCTAATTGGGATTTTCTTAATCTTTCTTTTAGTGCGAACAAGCAGAATATACCAAAATATCTTTCCTGAAGTTGTCCTAATTATTGGCACATCTGTGTTCTGGTAAGACTATGCCTTTTGCTAAGGGTTTCCTGTCAGAGTCTGAAGAGATGAATATGAAAAGTTGTCTCTTCATCTTCAAACAGTTTTAAATGAAATGTCCAAGTTTCCACTCTCAGGAGTCAAGTCCTGTGTCTGAGTTGAATGTTAACAAACCATAATAATTTGAAGAACAGTGTAATTGTTAGGCCACTAACCAAGAAACTAAGTGCTAAGTAGCAATTGCCTGAGTAGCATCTGAATAACAAATATGAATATTCCAGAAAATCAGACATTGTACCAAGTACTTTACATTCTGTGAGATAATAATTGTTTAATATGAATTCTGAAGACCTGTTAAAAGCAAAACTTCCATAAGGATAAGAATGCAGGATTAGTCCCAACTGTAGTAATCATGGCCTGCCTCCAGCACAAAACTATCCACACTGTTTCTTCCTTAGAAAACATAGTTACCTTGAGGCCAATTTTGTGTGGAATGCATGAGATCAGTTCGAGATACATGGGCTACTTATGCACGTATGTTTGTACCTGCATATTATAATTCTGTGTTATTACTTTGGCATTGCTTTTAGTACAAACTTTGATCTATTTCTGGTGATTTTACTGTATTACTATTCAGTTATATGCTATTTAATTACTCTTGTAGTGGATGCTACTCAAAATACTGATGTGTTAGGGGTATGATCTGCAGTTTCCAGGCGCAAAACACTTGCCAGTATAATATTCTAGATATTGAATATCAATTCACTTAACAGAATAATGCTCAGTACAGATTACTACTGTGTAACAGCAGCAAAAGGACCCTTATGCGTAAGATGTTTGCATCTCAACTGATACTGTACTTTTAATCTTACATAAATTTTCTTTTTCAGTCTTCATCCTGATATTTATTCTCCTCCCGTATATATGTTCTATTCCTCTCATGCTGTTTCCTGATTTTAGTATTCTGACATATAGCAGGACCTTTTCATGTTAGGAGCTGTGCTCTGTCACAGGATTTTAGCAGTTTGTGGTATTAAGCATCACTAGATCTAGATGCTTTGTGACTAGGGAAGGGGACAGGAAGAGGAGAAAACATGAGCCAGTGTCCATTCAACTACTGCACTTTCAAGCAGTTATCCTGCTAATTATATGCCTGATGATATTTGTCTCCAAATTATGGCTTAAGCACAGCTCTCCCCTCGGGTTTGCTGTTAGTCTGCAACTGGGGACCTCTCAGGGCTGGCAGCAGGACTTTTTAGGACTTCTGTTGTTGCTCTTTCCATGCTATGTGGCAAGACTTTTACCAAGAAGCTGCCTTTCTTTGAGTCCTGCTTGGTAGCTGTCTGTCATGTATTTCAGGTGAGAGATCTTCATTGCGTGTTGGCCAGTATTCTCCGCGTCTGTCCCTGTCCCTCACCTTGACATCTGTTCTTTCTAAGCAAATCATTCATATCCCCTTCCTTCATGATTCCTGCAGGCAATTGCACTCTATCACTACTTCCTATTGTTTTCCACCCTTCCGCAGCACTTCGTGTGAGCTTCTGAGCATGTGCTCATTCACTAATACAAGAGATTCCCCTGCTGCTCAGTGCTTCTATTTGTTTGACTCAACAAGATGATTGCTGAATAGGGAGTAAACTAACAGCAAAAATGGGGAAGTCAATATGACTTAAAATACTCTAACAAGACTTTGCTGTGCTCTCCCTTCAGTGCTGAGTACCCAGAGGAAGGCTGACTGTTTTCTGCTGAAAGCACTTGGACCAGCCCAAAGTAGGGACCTAAGCGGTTATCAGTTACAAAGGTAAAGACTGACTTTTTCTTGTTAGTCATTTTGGGGGGGGGAGGGATTCACTAGAAAATACTCAGAGATCTGTGACAGTGAGCCTCTGAAGATTCATGTTAGCTGTGCTTTGTGCCTTACGTGTGGTGTTTTGTGCCCTTCTTAGTGACATCACAATTATAGACTCCTCTTCATTGACAGAACACAATCAATTATTGATTCTTTTTGGTTTTGTTTTTTATTTTCAAGGGCTAGACCTTCTCCTTGAGCCATTCACTTAACTCCCTTTTCATCCTACACGTTACCCACTGGGCTTATGCACACCTCTACAGCATTAGCTCTTCATTTTTAATTTTAGATTCTGAAGGCCAGATCATTTGCACAATTAGATGTAATCTAAAGTTCTGCAGAGAAAAAAATAATAATCTCAATGATGCTACACTGAGTCAGAATAACTAAATAGTCTGTTTGGAGCTCATTGGAGCCAGAGTGGGGAGCACCTTCATTGTCTAGGATCATCTTTAGACATTTATTACTTCTAAAACTCTTCTGATAAGATTTTAGACCATCATCTTAAGAACCTGATACAGTTATTTGTAGATATTTCAAAACAAAAGTTCTTTCTGGCGTGAAACTATGTAACTATAAATCTTCCCTTGCTGTTGTTTTTGGCCATTTTCTAACACTGAGAGACCTAAAGCAATTCTCCCTGCTTTAGAATCTCTGACTGAACTGAAAAAATGAAATGTGTTAAATCTATGCTTGCTACATTATAAGTATATACTTCTTTTGGAATTACATCGTTGCTATGGCAATGCACAATCTTCAGTCTTTAACTGGATGCATCCAACACCATTCACATGGCAGAATGATTTGCTACTAATTATGACCCTTGGTACTTTCAGCATTATACACCTCAGTGCAACGTGAGGAACATTCCTCTTTGTATGACTCATTCTCTGCTCGAACAGGAGTAGTATAGTAGGACACCGTGTTTGTCTCTTCTGTGGAAGTGATCACCTAGTGGGCCTGAAGAAGACTGAGAAGCAACTTGATTACACAGAGCCTACGCACGCAGGGAAGCCGGTGTGTAACATTGCCAGCCTCTTGGCGCTGGTCCAGAGTGCAGACCAGAGGTGGCTTCCATGTCCCAAGGCCAACAGGTGCAGCAAGGCTTGGAGAGAAATTCTCTTCTCTCTGAAACAGAGCAGCCCTGTCCAAACTTCCTTGTTGGAAGTTTGATCTTCACTGGTGTTAATTCCTGAACTGTGACTTGACAGCATCTTGGAGAGCTGTAGTTGGCCTGGTCCAAAACTGTGCAGAGACTGCACAAACCATTTGACAATATGGGCAGTCAGAGGACCAGTTTGGTTGGCTAGTGTAGGTGAAAGTACTGCTTCTGAGCAACTTTCCCAACATGTCACCTTTTGTTTTGGTCAGGTAGGATCTTGGATCTGCATCAACACACATTTTGCACCTGCTCTGCTTGCCTGTGCTCATCATGCATGGAGAAGCATGAAAACAATTTCTGCAGCACCATGACTTTAAATAGAATGGCTAGTGGGGGATTAAATAATGTATTGATATTGTTGCAAGCAAAACTAGTTTAAACACACCATGTTCTCAGGATAAGATAAATATTTTTTTTTTAATTGAAAAAAAGAAGTTACCATCCAACTCTTATGCTTTTCTAATCTTTGGAACTTGTGCCTATGTTCTGATATCCATAGGCCCTTCCAAGGGCCATGTATGCAAGCAAAATCTCAGTGTGTGTTCTAATTTTCAGGAAGCCATTGTACAGATGAGATTTTATATCATTCTTGGGTTTCTTGCTTTTTTTATTCACTTCATTCATTTTTATTTATTCATCCATAAACAGTCACCTTCACAAATAATATGATTTCTGGTGCTCTGCTGCTGTTGGTTAATACCATGTGAGAAAACATGTTTGATTTGTCGTATGCAGGAAATACACTTGGTAAGTGGTTTTTTGCTTTCCCTGAACAGTCTAGCCACTGGCATTGGGCAGAAGTAAAGTAGAGGAACACAGTTTTGGAGATGTTCGGGGACAGACCATGCCACCAACAATTTCCAGTATAACAGATGTTAAGATAAACATGCAAAATGATTTTCTTTGAGATCTTACACACCATCCTGCAACCGACTGCTTACGACTGCTCTGTGAAATCTCACCTATTTTTACATCTGCAGGAAGGGGTCATTACTGCCTACAGGACTGTATGAAGCTCAACACACTCTGTTCCAAGGAATAAATTCTGAAATTATCACACAAAGAAAGCTCATGGAAAGTGAGTTTGTAGTTCCCCAGCTCTCCGAATACTTCCCAGTTTGCTGGAAAGCACATGGAAGTATTTTCAAATTTTTACTGCTGAAAACAGTTTTTTGTTCTTGTGCCCACACTTGTCTGGCTAGAACTATGTCTTTGCTTCCTTTAAATGCTCCCTTACTTGTTGTACTGTATTGTGCATACTATTGGAAAATAAGATAAAAAGCAGACTCTTGTTGAAGCCTATTTCTACTGCTATGTGTTCATTTACAGGACTGTCAAAAATTGCACAATATGTAAAACAGGTAAATCTTTCCCTGCGCTTTGCATATAATCTGCTATGTTAACTTTTGCTTGATGTTATCTGTCTAACTTGCAGGCCTATATATGCAAATCAAAAGCATTAAATATTGTGTCTGGGTAATAGCCAGAACTTCTGAGCTGCAGTCAATAAGGAGGAAATTAGAGGCTTTATAGGGCTTTGTCTTTTTCTTCTGTAGTTCTGTAATAAGTTCTGAGGCTGAACTGCATCATTCCTGTCAATGGACTCTGTGTATGTGTGTGTAGAGAGAAACAAATATGAAAAGTAGATATGATTTATCTCAGGAGGTACCCTGATTATTGGAAAGAGTTGCCTGCCTGGCTCTCAGGACCAACAGAGGTTGTGTGAACCTTGAAAAATCAGCTGCAAGGTTCTTTATCAAGCTGCTTTGGCTCAAAAAAGAAAATGGTTTTTTTTTTTTTTTTTGATGTTTGTGCTTAATCAGGTCTTCCAGAGACTTGCTTTCTCTGCAGAGATGACACTGATAATGCTATTGTCATTTTGCTTTTAGACTGTAGTGATGCAAATGAGAACCTGAACAGGATTACTTACCTGGCACTATTATGGTACGTGTAGGTAATAATGTGAACCATGTAATGTGGTTCAGACAATTTCAGCATGCACTCCTATGATTTATTGCAGTTGCACGTGTCCCTGTGGTGTCGGTACTATGGAGTTCATGGACAACTTTGGGAGCACTAATGCTGTGTAAGAAGTGGAGATGGACAGCAGATATGGCAGCTGGCAAAGCAGGGATCCTTTTGCCAACCCTTGCACTGGTGCCCCTGCCATGCTACATACCTATTGCATGGGCCTGCTCATTTCCAGTGAAGATTCTTGAAACATCTTGATACCCAGGATCAATTGCCAATTCATGCTGAATCAGCGGGTGAATCAGCTCCAGAGTGACTGACACACCAACAGAAATGATGTGACAGAGGCAGAGGGCAGGACAGTTCAACCGGAGCAGCAGGTTTACAGTAGCACTGCATGCAGGTGGTAAGAGGGAATTTCTGTCAGTAACCACTGGTGTTCCAGCTGGTGTCTGCCAGCCCAGGGGGAAGCACAGGCACCTGGCCACACAACATCTCCTTCAGCATGAAGATCTGTCAGTTTTTGTTGCTGTTATATTGTCCCACTGGGGACCAGACATTTCTCTCATTAACCTCATTATCTCACCTTTGTCCTGCCTGCTCTCCTGGAGAGCTTGTCGTATTCCCTGCAGATTTCCCCACAGAAGACCATTCTAATTGCAGTTTTGCTGCCAGCGGTGAAATTTATGTGTCTACAGATATTTCCTCATGTTGACTGTATGTTGGAAAACCCTTCCCTGCAATGTGATGAAGTCTGCTTGCGGAAGGTGAGAGTGAATACAGGCAGACAGGAGTAGGTGTGTGTCCTCTCCTCTCTGGTTTCTGTGGCAAAGACTCGTGCATGCAGTACTCTATCCTGCATCGTGTTAATTACATTCTGCTTTTGATTAAATTAAGGAGCCCTATAGAGCAGGGTCAAATTCAATCTAATAAACGTGTTGAACAGAAACGGAACAATCAGCTTTATGAAAGCTCAGGAAATGGAGCAGAAAGTTGGAGAAATACGGAGGATAAAATGGAAGGAGGAGAACAAGAAGTGGAATCTGAAGGCGTGGAGAGAATGGGAGCAGAGAGGGACAGGAGGAGGAGAAGGTGCAGAGACGCAGACAAAAGGTATGTAAAAAGAAAGTAGAGAAATACCTGTGATGAAGCATTGCGGGCGCTGGGATACCAGATGCTGGTAACAGCCATACAACTTCTTGGGCATCCAGATGTCAGTCCATGATTTTCATGGATTTTTCCTTAAATCCTGCAAGATTTTTTTTTAAAGTTTGAGAGTGCGAAATAAGAGTATGTGTATACACACTAATAAGTAATTATGTAGCTGATCTGAGAAATTACAATATCCTGGTTTAACTTACAAATTATTTATGGCTGGAAATGTAGCCCCCAAAATAGAATTTCTGTAGGTTTTCCAGTTAGTGGCTCCACATACTTTGCCCATATGAGAAAACTACCTAAAATACGATAAGTTTCATATTACATACAGAAATATACAGAAAGAAAGAGAGTAGTTATTTTCACAGATAGGTTTGTTCTGTATGAAGCATGTGATTGCTTGGTAATATTATTAACAGCAAACTTGAATGAACATTTTAAAAACACCAGCAACTCAGCTCATTTTCCCCACACACCACTTATTTCAGACAAACTCTTTCACTGAAATTTAAAATCTTTTTTAAAATCTCCGTGTATTGCGTATGAAATTTCAGTGCAAAAGTCAGCTCGTTAGATAGCATTTTAATTGTGGGAACTACAATCGATACAACCAAGGTTTAAAGCAAAGGTTATTTCATAACCTTAGGAATGTACCGTGGGAATTTATAATGGAAAAATGGATTCAGCCAGTATTTAAGGAATATCTAGGGCAAGTGCTGTGATGGGGTGTAGCCCAAAGCATGTGCTGCTTGTGCTCAGCTGCAGGTAGGGCTTGTTCATGTGGAGCACTTCCACTGTACCAGGGAAAGGAAAAAAGTGGCCGGCGTGTTTGTGATTCTCTTCTGCTGTCCGTCCTTGAGGATGCACAAAACCTTTAAGTACTTAGGGTCGTATTCTCAAAGGTGTTTAGGTGCCCGTTAGTCTGTGTAATCAGTAGTTTAAATGCCTACATCTCTGAAAATGCGGCTGCTGGCAGTCAAATGAACAGGACTGAACACGGGAGAGATAACTTGAACTCTCGTAGCAGTCACAATATTGCTTGTCCATGTGATGTCTGCATTTGCCTCCCAAGTCAAAAACAATATGAGGAGCAAAACCATGATGCCTTACATTCTGAACAGTTCCTTTATTTTTAAGCAGGCTGTTATTAGTACTTGGTTTTACGGAGAGTCAAGCTACCGAAGTGTAGCAACTGCAGGAGATTTTGGCTTTCTTTTTTTAAAGCATGTCACTAATCCTCAGAGCTGCAACGAACAGTTTAAAAATATGGCTGGAGCTTCAAAGGTCATCTTTGTGATCTCAAAGGATCAACAGATCCCTTTCTGATCCCATGGCATCGTTAACCCCAGCGGTCTCATTTCTGGATCTGCTTTCTTCCATGGCACCCTGTAGGGATCTATGGGACAGTTATATATCATAGATTCATAGAATGCCTTGGATTGGAAGGGACCTTAAAGCCCATCCAGTTCCAACCCCCTGCTGTGAGCAGAGCTGCTCCCCACCAGCTCAGGCTGCCCAGGGCCCCACCCAGGCTGGTCCTGAGCCCTCCAGAGATGGGGCACCCATCTTCTCCGGGCATTGAAGAAGAGGGTTCACATCTTTATCTGTATGGTTTTAGAAAGGTGACTGCAAATCGTACACCTGAGTTAGCTTTGTATGTGCTAATTGCTGAAGGAAAATAAATCTGAGCTTTATATTTCTCCAAGATAGCCATCACGTTCCGGTTTTTTCTCAGGAGATAAGGAGAATTCTATGGAAAACACTGCCCTCTCATCCCCAGTACTTATAAATCATTGCTTTATAGGATCTCATGAGGTTTGTTAGCAGTGGCTACAGTGTACACTCTGTGAGTATGAGGATGCACAGCTTTGAACCCAGCAAAAATCTGCATTTAAATGATGTGAGCAAAGGTGTGGGGCAGCTGCGGGGCAGGCTGGGTGTGATTGCCCACCGCATACACCTGTAACATGGAAAGAGGTTGCTAAGGGGAGAAGAGCCACTTCTAAACCCAAAACCTGGAGTTTGATCCAGAATGTATGCTCGTTCCTAAGCAGATGAAAGCCAAGGGCTGTTTTAAGGCAGAGACCCCGCGCTTGGGTTTGATGCCCAGAGCGGAGCCCTGGGAGCGGAGCTGGCATTGCCACGGCGCAGCGCCTTTGGAACCCCTTTTCTTTCTCGATACTCTGTAACACGAAAATCATTTGCCTGAAGGCTGTGATCCGCCTCTATCCCTCGGCTGAATTTCACTTTGGCCGGCTTCTGAGGAGGGAAGGGGCGGAAACATGCCCGTCCGGGAGCGGAGCGGGGCCCTCCTGGCTCGGCTTCCCGGGCACAGCCCCGCTCCCCGCACACACGGAGGGGCTGCGGAGCTCGGCGCGGGTGAAAGTTGGGCTTTTCGCTCGCTCTGCACTTCCTGTGGAGCCGCCCGAGGCTTTCGGCAGCGCCCGGGCACCTCCTCCCGCCCCCCCCGGGGCTCCCGCCCGCCCCAGCCCGGCGCGGGGCTCCGCGGAGCTCTGAGCGGAGGGGCCCGGGCCCGGCAGCCCGCGGGTACTCACCCCTCCGTCCTCGGCCCCTTGGATTTGTATTTAATTTTTTTCTTTTTTCTTTTTAAATTTTGGAGTTAATTTCTCTCAAGGAGAGCGCGAGAGAAGGGAAGGAAACTTATCTACCCCCCCCCCCCCCCCCCAGGACACTCCGGATACTTTTGAAAGGGCGGAAGGGTGAGAAGCAAAGCGAGCAGCGCTGCTGAGGGCATCTCCCGCTCCGGAGAAGGTCCCCCTGACACCTCGCTGCTGGATTAAAGGCTGGAGCTGCAGAAACTCCTCCCCTTCCCCCTGCTTCTTCCACCCCCCTTATTTCCTAAGACTATTAAAAAAAAAGAAAAGAAAAGAAAAAAGAAATTAAGGAGCCCGGAGTGGCTGCGGCCGATGGGACGGTGGGGATAGGTGGGAGAGAGCCCACCTCTCCGGGCCCACCGCACCGCAACGCGCAGGGGACGGGACGGGATGGGCAGCACTGCCATGGACACCAAGAAGAAGGACGCCTCCGGCAGCGGCAGGAGAGGCTCCGGCCAGAAGAAGCTCATGCTGCGAGTGCACATCCCCGTAAGTGGCTCTCTGCTCTCCCTCCCCTTGGCAGCCAGCGGCGTTGTTTTTCCCTGACACGGGGCTGGAGGCACGGAACGGTGTTTCTGCTGCGGGTGCCGAGGTCTGGAAGCGGGGGTGCTGGTCCCAGCATCCTCGCTTGTGGATCTGGGAACTGTCCGTGCCTTGTGGTTGACTGAGAGCATTTTATCCGACGGTGCCGTGTCTCAAATCCGATCCACATCTGAATCTCTGCAGCATGGGGACCAAGAGCTCCCTCTGATTTTGACCTAAGCGGTCTGTTGCTGAAAAGTAAGGAGCAGTTGTATGGCCACGCTGGAGCAGAGAAGTGAGCCGTGCACTCATGCCACAACTCAGTTTTGGTTTGTATGTTCACACTGTAAAGAAACATGCGAGAATCTGTAGCATATGTATACTAAATCATCTCAGACCTGAAGCTTATTTCTGTTCCCAGTGAGTACTTAGAGGCTGCCTCATTATCTGAGCCTGCAGAGGTTACAACCCTTTCAAAACTTTGATTATTGCTGTTTTGTTGTTTGCTTGCTTTTGTTATTATTATTTTACTCACAGGGCATTCTTGTTATCTGTGTACTTATTTAGTTGTTGTATTCGCAGTGCCAACGTGGTTTTGCTTCCAGTGCTTCTGGCAAGAAATGTCTGATATCTTTTTTTCTCTGCGATCTGTTTCATTGTTGAATATTTTTTTAATTTAATCTCATTATATAAAAGTGGGAAACAGTCCTGCACATGCTTCTGCCAGAAGCTAAGGAGCAAAAAGCTATTTGTAAGTTTTTCCTTTCTTTTAGAGAAAAATAAGAAGTCAAAGCAAGTGCGTTAGGCCTTGAGCGTGTGGAATAAGATGGAGGAGCAACTCACAGCTCTTCTGCAGATTTCATTTTTCCCTGGAGAGGAATGCAAGCCCAGGAGCCTAAGCCAAATTTCTGCTGCTCTGTTTGAGTGCACTCAGTGCTGGGAGAGATGGGTCTAACATGGTGCTGCCTGTGCGTTTGTGACGGGAGTTTTTGGGCATTAATCTTTGTCATGTAGTACTTTGCAGTAGAGGTTCCTTAAGCCTATAGGCATATTTCTCCATGAGTGTTGCTTCAGTCCTGCCTTGGATGGAACATCATTAGTCCTGGACGGTAATTTTTCATGTTTCTTAATGGTTTTGTTTCTTTGCTCTTCAGCTTGTCATTTAGCTAGTGGTGGTTGCTCAGACACAAGCCTGATATCGCACTGAACCCACATGAGTTTTATTGTTCACCCAGTTGGGAGCAGTTCAAGACTTGGTAATGAACCTTCCATCCCTCCTTTCATCCTCCTCATATGATCCTTCTGTTCCATTCTGGTTTATTTTACCATTCCCAAAGTGAGCTACTGGGCCCAGATCCTTACCTGTTATACTCTCGTTTTCGGTAGTTTTCTGTTATCTGGCAGTTTAAGCGTGACTGTGCTGTAAGGAAGAACATTTTTGTCATTCTCCCCATTTGACAGTGGAATCTGCATTTGAAAAGATCCATTTAGACTGTTTTTTTTTCTCTTTCATAATGTTTTCTTGGCTGTTGTTTTGAAGCATCATTCCTATTATTTCAGCGGCGCCTGTCAGTGTAGCTGTAGTTGTCAAGGGAGCTTTCACCAGACGGCAATTTTTATTTTGTTCATCCTCTTCTTTGTTTTGCTGTGAGATCGTGTTTATTGCTGAGACATGTAATTCCTGCTAATTGAGATCTTCAAATTAGAAGCGGGAAAGGTCTGAACAGGAAGAGAGAGAAGAGTCAGTTGCAGCGAGACAGAAAGGTGCTGCTGTGATGCAGGCTGTCCTAAAGCATCTTTATTAACCATATAGAAATTCTGTCTTTAAAAGTGATGACACATATTGTGAAAAAGAAAGGTGAATAATGCAAAATGCACTGCAGTTGGGTTAGAGCATGTCTGAAATAAAAGCTTGTATGCTTTCCTTCCCTCTCCCACACAATCTCATTTTTTCCAGTTGGCCTCTGACAATGGGAAAAAATACCAATTTAAGAAAGCTGGCTTTGTGTCTTGGAACACCCCAGGGTATTTCTCAGGTACATCTTTCTTCAGCAAGAGCATCAGGACATTATACATAAAGTCTGAAAACACTCTATTTTTGCTTTCTTTCTGTATTGAGTCCCCTCTGGGACAGGTCAGTGGTGCCCAACCTTCGCTTCTGGGAATAGCGGTAGACCTCTAAGTTTCTGCTAGTTGAGTTTTCTCAACTCGTCATTCGGTAACCAAGTTTAAAGTGGGGGTCTCTGTGTTCTGGTAGCATGGCAGGGAAGTGTTTGCTGAATTGCTGGACTGATAGAACAACAGTTTGGTTCATTTGTTGTTTTCTTTGCAAATGCACATCTACTAACTACTGACTTGGACGGACCATAATATGACTGCAGGAGCCTTTGTGAGGTAGTGGTCATGTAAACCTCTGTCTTTCCCAGCAGTGTATTTGGAAGCCTTGAATTTAGAAATGCCTAAGTGGAAATTTCTGATCCATTGCCATGCTATGCTACAGATTTGGATACAACTCCTTGCTCTCTAGATGTATCACATCTTTCATGTGAAGACATTAGCATATAGAATTCCTTTTTTAGGCTATTAGAAGATAATGCTTCCACATTGCTTTGAGCATTTTAAGAGCTCTAAGATGGAATGCAATTGTCTACTGAGTAGGAAGGAGCTCACCATAGTGAGAACAGCATGTTCTTCTGTCATCTTGCAAAATCGATCTATTCTAACATTAATATTATCATTCTAATCCCATGTTGCTATAAAAAGGAGAGATTCTGCTCTTGCTTACTTTCTATTACAGCCAGGGTAATTCATTCAGTGCCAACAAAGTTCTGTCATGCTTACACTATTGCAGCTGAGAGCAGAACATGTCTCAAGAGCTTCACCATGGCAAGCTGCAAGCACCTGCTGCTCCCAGCAGGTGAGAATTGCAGAATCTTGGCACTTCCTTGGTTTGTACCCAAATATGTCAGCAGGTGACTTTTTATGCAAAGAAACAAAGAGGTTTTTTTTTTTCATAATAAGGATACATCTGTACATGAATGTGAAAACATGTTTCAGTCCAGTGAAGTGGCCATTGTCTTGGATACTTCAGCCCTGACAGCAAAGCGATGCACTACGAGGAGGCTCTGGAAGACCACAATCCTTTATTATCAGTGTCATGCAAGCATTTCTGCACACTCTTGCATATTTCTTTGTCATCTGCTATATTTCTGAGCAGATTCCTCAATGTGCAAATTGACTGCTGTTTCCAGGCCTGCTATTATGTTGGGATGCCAAGCTGAAACATCAGATGGCTTAATATTTTCTAACATGATAAGTTACAATGATGGTCTGACAGCTAGTGTTGGCTCAGGCTCTGCCCCTCCATCTTTCTTGCCATGCTTGCAAAGTCATTAATGGCTGCATGCCTAATAAGTCACTGTGAAATGATTTTGTTCTGTGGCAGTTTTTGCAGGATGCGTCTTGTCTCCTGTTAATTGTTGGTAGGGCTGGTGAGAATTCAGATCTAGGGAATGCTTTAGAAAGCTGCAGATGGTGGTCAGTAAGGTGGTTGGCTCTTTCAAAGAAGATGAAGGAATCAGCTTTCGATGCGATCTAAGAATGAAAAAAAGTGTTTGTTTTCTTGTGAAGTGGTGGTGAAGGGAGATGGAGACAAAGAGGAGAGAGAAGTGTTTCCCTGAAATTAAACCTGCAGCTGTCTTCCCTCTTGCTCTCATAGGGCAGACTGAGTTTTCTTGAGCTTCTGTGGCCTTGAAGTTTAAATTTGGATTCCTGCCTAAAAGCCTGATATATTAAGCATCTGAAGAAGGCAACAGGTATTTGCTTAGAAGCTTTGAGACTGCACTTTGAGTCTGTCTGAAGAATAAAGGATTCCTGTTTGCAGTCAAAATAGCTGCTACTGTAATTAAAGAAGCTCTTAGTGTTTTTAGTTTTAAAGCATAACGCAAACTGGTCATCATCTTATTGAAAAGTACTGCTTCTTTAAAACATCCCATTCCTGATAGGAGGTTCTACTCCTAAACTATCTCATCCTCCTTCCATTAGTTATCCGTGAGAGCCCTGAGAGATCTGTGGGCTCAGAGGAAAGAATTGAATTTCATTGGTGGAATAAGTCATGAATGTAGAAGAAACCTTACAGAAATGTGGATCTTGAGACTTGATTCCCTGGAATGTTATTCACACCATGCTTGTACTGGGAATTACTGAAATAGAAGGAAATGTCATCCTCCTGGAGGGATGAGGAGTAAGTAAAGGTCTTCTGAAGGTGAGTTCATGATTTCATAGTCCTTTGCTAAAGAGGATTCACGTTGTTAAGTGTTAATTCACTTTTAATATTTCCCTTCGTGTAAGGTTAGTCACTCTGTTTTTCAGAGACCAAGTGACATGGGACCATGTAATGTCTGCCTCAGAGAGTCTGTTCCCAAAAACTCAGCTGAAAAGCTGTCGTTTCCTTTTCTCTTGTGCCAGTCTTCAGAATATCAGAAAACCAGACGCATTCTTTCCTTCCCTTGAATCATTTCCAGTAGCATCTTGTGGTAAACGTGTGCCCATATTAACACAGGTTCCATTATCTTGTTCACAGACCTGCCAGGTCCATGTTACGCCCAGTTTCACATGGGCACCACATTGCTTTCAAGGGAGCTCAGAGGTGACTGAAAGCAGAATTTATCCTTGAAGACAGGGTTTAACAATTGTTTTGTTAATTATCTGTCATAAAAGTTGGTTGGCATGCCCCTCTGCTGGCTTTGCATGTCTTGTGAAAAAAAAGGAGAAAGTAGTAAGAAGTCAAAACCATGTCAGCATGGTAGGTGGTAGACCGAATTATGGGCATAAATGTTGAATGGAGTACACTTTTAATTGTCAGCCTTTTGTAGAAAAGCTGAATTTATATCAAAAGGTGCTCATTTTTCCATAGGGAAAATTGGGAGAGCAGAGTTGGTTACAAGAAGAATGAAGAATATGTCTGTCTGGCATAAAAATAGACCTTTTGTGGGCTACACTACCCTGGACTGCTCATCAGGCTTCAACAATTAGCCTGCTTTCAGAGCCTGATCTAGCTGCAGATGTCTGCTGTCTCAATTTTCTACCATTGTTTGCACTGTAGGCACACGAGAGAAAGTGTTGGTCCTGACAAGTAGGGAAAGTTGTGTACGTCTTCAAAGACAAAAAGGAAAAGCAGTTTGAGAATGTTTTGCATGTAGCTGGAATGATCTTATGTGTACACATGAATATAAGATGCCATCAATAAAGATACAATATTATTGGTGGTTCAGTGACATAGGACTATGCTTCTACTGAAATACCTCCAGTATTAGTGAATTGAAATGATGTAAAAGACAATTTCTGCTGCAGACTGATTTTTGTGTTTATTCTTTAGGCGGCTTAGGGTTTGTAATGTAATGCATCAATTTAGTGTTTGCTTCTGTAATACTGTCTCTCAAATTGCTCGCATAAAACTACACATGAAATCTTTATAGCAGTAAATTACATTATGTAAGCATGACTTACTGAGATGTATAGCAAATGCATAGCAGTATGTGTTTCATGGTTGTCATTTATATCAAACACTGTGGTGGTTCAGACCTTTTGGTCATTATTACACGGGGTGCTGGTGATTTCTGTTCCAAAAACAGAACCTATGTCATAAGCTGAAGACTTAATCTATTTTTGCAGGCAGGGTGATTGAGTTGTATATCCTTTTTAAGCGACTGGAGAGCATATTCATAGATCTAGAGTTTCATTCGAAGGAAATGTGCGCATTATAAACATTATCTGCCACGCTATGAAACGTTTATCATCATTTATTTACAACAGGTGTTGGGAAATTTGCAGTCAAGTTTTCCTGTTGGTAATGCTGCTGGAATAATGACACTAAAATACCCTGTTTCTGAGAACAGAAGAAAGATAAGCTATCACAGTTTTTGGAGTGCTGGAGTACAGCACTACAACACAGGGTTTTCCTGCCTGGTTCTAGACTTCCTATTGGTCTTTGATGAATCACTGTTGTACAGATCTGTTTTTCAGAAGCTACGTGCCTGTTGATTCCTTTAGGAAAACTGAAAACCCGTTTTCCAGGGGGTCAGAGAAATCAATACCTGCTGAGGTGGATTAGGATTGAATTGATTGCTGTTCTTTTTGGATTTGAATCCAAGCATGAAGAAATATTTCAATGAAGACAAGAACTGCTTAGAAAAAGTGTAGTGGTAAGAATGTGATGGAGTAAACAAATGCCATTAATACTTACTACAACATGTCTGCTGGGAAAAATGAATTGTTACCTGCATGACACTGATTTTGAATGGTGTATCATGATGAGTCTAGTTTTGCCACCTAGTCATAACCTTTGACAAATTTCCACAGATTGAAGGCTGCTATATTCTTTTAAGTAATTGAGATTTTCAGTAATTACCTCTGTGTTGTCTTGCTTTTTCATGATGTTGCCTTTATGAGGTCTATCTACCAGCAAGTGTTTTTTACAGAATCACAAAGAGTTGAAGTTGGAAGAAACCTCTAGATATTGTCTGGTCCAATCCTGCAGCTGAGAGCAGTGCTGGATGAAGTATGTTGCTCAGGGCCTTGTTTTCTCACATATTGCATATCTCCAAGGATGGAGATTGCACAGCTTCATTTTTCTGAAATATTGCATTTGGGCAAGTGAAAGGTGGTTGAAAGTAAATATCACTTAGACACTACCCAAGCAAACAACTGATGAACTCCACAACTGGTTGGATCTTATCCCAGAAGTGTAATGTTCATTTGGGAAGTAAAACTGGATGTGGTCATGTTCTGTATACTTCTGAGAAAAGCATTCTGTCAGATGGGAATGAAACTGGAGGAACAACGGTCCCAGCAAGGCTTGTGGAAGAAAGGGAGAGTAAGGAAAAGATTAGAAAAGATGCTTAGTCAATGTTATCACAATACATATGGAGCTTGCCAGCTTCTCAGTACAGCATTCGTCTTCTGGAATGTAGTTTTCATCATGCATTGTCATTCCTTCTGCATAAATTAATTAGAGGGGGATTTGCTGGTACTGAGTATTAATCAGGGCTTCTGTGTTGGAAGTATGATCTAAATCGAGAAGCATGAGGAAAGACAGTTCAAGGATAAGAGCATGAAATCATCACCTAGCTATCTGAATCTCTATCTGCTGTATTGCCTCAGGTTGGACAGAGCAGAGTGCTAGACGTAAGCTTTGCACTGGTGAATGTGAACCTTGAGATCCTTAAGTAATATTCCATGCATAGAGTGCAAAACCATAACACTTTTTTTGTATCACCTTTCCATCATGTTAACATGGTGGCTGGTAAACTCTTAACTGCTTTTAACTTATCAGTATGACACGCTGAAAGGCTGCATGGCTAAACGCTGAGATAGATATCCATGCGCACATGTGAAATGTAAGTTGGTAGAGACAAACTCTCTGAAGAGTTTAAAGTCTTGAAAGGTGTTGTAGAATGGAGGGATGTGAGAGGAAACAACGTTATCCCTGCAGTACTGATATTCAGGAAGATGGCTGGAGTTTAACTACTTGTCTCATGTTGTACACGAGTGGGTAGCTGCACTCATGAGATCTTGAAACCTAGTTAGTTCACCTTAATAATAACCCTATCCTGTTTCCTATGGTGTTTTTCACATGAGGATCTGTGTACAGGCCTGAGGCAGCAATTACTTGAAAGAATTTTTCCTCTTACTTTTTTAAAACATGTGTGAAGTTAAAGGATTCCAGTTTTATTTCTATAGACAGTCATTCTGTGTTCTAAAATAACATTGTTTGGGCTCTTTTGACTGCCTGATCAGGAAGACCAAGGATAGAGGAAATTAGATAAGAGAGGGAAGACTACATGACATTGTAGCATCCAAAATGACACATCAGTGAGTGTGCCTTGTTATTGACACCCTCCATGTGGTTCAAGTGGTTGTTAAAAAGTGTGAAAGATCAGTTTTTGTGCTGTTTTTTTTCCTGAATAGCTGGTGGCACATCAGCTGTAGACATCCCATAACACAAGGGATCTTCAGCTGTTTATTGCATAATCATCTATAAATGCGAAACAGAGTTTGGGGCATTACAAACAACACTGTACCAGTCGTGTTCAACTAATAGCTTAATAATAGCAATAACTAATAGCAAACTTCCAAAGAGTTTGCAGGCATTCTATCTCCATTCCCACAATCCATTGACTTGTTCTTTCAGTTGTCCTAGTTGGGTATTCCTCACTTCTGCTGCCAGCTTAGTGCAAGACAGAGAATACCAGCATGGGCTCAAACTATTCTGCTTGGACAGTCCCTCCATTAATGCTCTATATTTGCTCATTGCTCCATACCACCTCTATATTTTCAGTGAGAAAATGGAGAGCTTTGCCATTTGAAAAGTTGAGCCAACTTTGTTCATAAACGTAAGATTTCTAATCTGAGATGAATGGGAGGTAAGAAACATTACTCAGCTGTTCTCTTTGTCCTTTAATTTTAGCTAGTTGTTGTTACAGATAAATACTACTTTAGTAGGTTTATTTTAGTTGGATGATGATTAATTATACATTTTCCTTATTTTTCTGTATTCTTGAGAATGACTGTACACAGCTCTAAGCTATACAGAGGCAGGAGGGTACATGCCAACACTTTTCTTTATAAAGTAATATCAGTAATTAAAAAAACCTGCAATTATTTCAATTCTTTTTTCTTTGTTGTGAATTTAAAGAGTTCTGGCTCCTCTTGCTGGAACAGACCTGTGGAAGCATCATCAGTGGGCATGCAAAAATTGCTGTTAAATGAACAAGTCTGATTTTCATTAAAAGAGAAAGCATGCCTTACTTAGCCATGCACAGAAGCAGACTAGTCCCTGTTACTTAGGAAGACAAAAATAAACAAGAAAACTAGTAATTAGTTTGTTTTTTAATGGAACAGAGATGGCAAGTAATACCAGGATGTAATTTGGGAAGAGATGAATAGCAGCTGTTCTCTTGATGATAAAGGCTGAAACTAATACCAGTACTCAATGCAGTGCAGTCCACTGTGACACACAGCACACGATGTGTGAGTTTATGTTTGATGGAGTGACCAATTACTACATATGATGAAGACTTCCAAAATAAATTCCTTTTCTACCCTCTTTAACTTTTAAATGTATCTTGAGAAAAAGCTGCGCTCATTTCAAGTGTGGGAGAATTTTTTATTTGCATACTTTCACCTGCGTAACTTTTAAAGCTTGTCAACTACTGCAGGCATTTAGTGTCCTCAGACTCACTGTGGATAGTTGTTTTGAATTTACTTCTAAATATAAAAGTTTTTAAGAGGAAAAGTACCTTTCACTGCCACAATCTGTGTATACATTTTGTTCTAACATTTATGAAACAAAGGTATTTGTATTTAGAAGTATTTGGAGATGCTGGAGCTTCTGCATTGTTGATTTTGCTTTCTGGGCTGCTGCTGGTTGAGGTCACTGGGAAAAGAAGAGCAGACACCTCAAGCTGTCAGAAGATGATGGGGGAACAAACTTCATCTTTGAAAGGGGAAAGTCTTTGAGAAGAGACAAGGGGAAATGTTTTCAAATGCAAAAAGGAGGGATTTCGATTGGATTTAAGGAAAAAGTTTTTTAGAATACAAGGGTTGCAAAGCTCTGGCACAGGTTGCCCAGAGAGGTGGTGGATGCCCTGTCCCTGGAGACATCCAATGGACAGGGCTCTGAGCATCTGATAGAGCTGTAGGTGTCCCTGCACATTGCAGGGGGGTTGGACTAGATGGCCTTTAAGGGTCCCTTCCAACTCAAATGATTCTATGAAATTTCCATGTACAATTTGCTGTATAACAGCTTATTGCCTTGAACGTGTTACAGCTAAAGTAACTGAGGCACACATCTAATTAGCAAAGACTGTTAATATCAGTGGCAGTATACATGGATTTTTAATGGAGGAGAGCTGGAACGCACAGGCTGAGCATCTGGGGACATTTGTGTGGAGATCACATTCTCTCAGAGGAATGGTACAGTCTTCTTTCCGTGCACTTCAGCTACAAAACAAGAGGAAATATTAAGTACATACTCTAAGGGAACATCCCTTTTCAGATAAGAAATTTCTAAGTGTCCATTTCCAGACAGCAATAGGCTACTGTTATGTTTTATGGTCTTGAATGGTCCGTGCACTTGGCTGGGTTAATTTAAAAAACGTGTAAGGACACAAGTGCAGAGCCTGTGTGTGTATGGACAAAAGGAAGCTGCCCTGTGTGCAGCTGTTTACTATAAGCTGAATACTTCCAGTGCATATGTACAAGCTGGCAAATTGCTCTTGATCCAGAAAAATGAACTGTGATGGAAAATGCAATAGATATTTAATGATTTCAAGAAAAAAAAAAAACAACCCACCACATTATGAATTTGCTTCTGCCTGATGTTAAAACATCTGGACTTAGTTTCTAGCTGTACGGAGATTATTTTCAATTTCATATCCTGTGTTTTAATGTCACAAAACAAATGGAACAGCTATCTGACTTTGTATCCTGACCTTTACGCTGTCTTTCCTTCTCTCTTTCCTTCTGTCTTTTTTGCAAGATGAAGTGAAATAAAGCCCAGTCATGTGGGGCAGCATGGTTAGACAGTTGGGCATATTAATTTGAGTCCTGCTGTCCAAGACGGCTGTAGCCTGGCCTAACTTTCTTCTTTCTTGTCTTTCCTTCCCTGCATACAGCTGTTGCTGCAGAAGAACTCTAAGTCGTGTCATGTCAAATAATGCATGGTCTTCAGAGCTCACTGGGGGGGAGAAAACCCTGGGAACAATGTGAGCAGGCGCAGCCAGCCACTTCCACTAATTGTTGATGTGGACGATGGAATACAAAAGCAGAAGGAGGGAGGGGGGAATGGAAATGTGTCTTGGTGTGGAAACGGCTGTGTGAAAACAAATATGCCTGAGCTTGCTCATTGGGAATGTACGTGTAGCGCAGGAGAACTCCCACAGCAGGAATCCTCTGCTCTAGTCTGCCCCTGCCAGATGATTTGAGGAGGTTTCTTTTTCACTTGTTTACCTGTAGAGGCTTTTTTGGTTATTTGGGGATGTGGATTTCAGCAGCCGTGAGTTGTTAGAGGTAGTGGCAATTTACTGCTGAACTGGCTTGAAACCATGTTAATTTTTGGTTCCAGTTATCAGGTGCCGCTACGTATTGGGAATGTGAAATTTAAATGGATTAGCTATTAATGTAACATGCGAGTGGCATTTTGAAATATATCCTGCCAAAGCAGGTTCAGTGTCTAAGTGAATCTTGTCCATACTGTGTCCTCAAACTCAAAGCAGCCCAAAGTGATTTGCAGATCAATTTTATAATACATAAAATAGAATAAAATTATGTATTTGTGATTTTTATTCATAATGAAACAAAAGCAGAATTTGCTCTCAAGAATTGCTGCAGTAAATTGTCTAACCTGTGTTTTCCTTAAGCTCTGGCAAAAATCAGGTAAAGACAGTGATGGAGGGATGGCTATTTGATGGGATGAGCTGCAAAATGAAATACATATCCTATTCGAGGGTTGCTATACAAAACAACGAACAGCAAAATAGTGAAGTTACTGAGATTCATTCAGTGAAATGAGGAAATTTCTACTTTGCTACACTTCAGCTGCACAGGGGAAGCCACCAGCTCTGTGCTGTGCTTCATCTTCACTTGGCATCAAGGAAGCACAGAGCTCAAGTGATGCACGAGGAAATTCATGTTCACCTGTGCCTGACATCATTATCCTTATGCTGAACAGTAGGTGTTTTTGCAGTGAAATGTAGCAACTGCAATTAGTAACTGACACTGTTGGTAAAAATCCAAGCACTTACTTTATCCATTTACTAAATGAATTGCAAATGTCGAATTGAACTAAGAACTATGATGGAAGCAAGAGAAAAGGGAATAGCCAGCAGAAACTCCAATTTGTTGATTATGTAATGGACCTGTCATTAGTAATGTGATTATGCCAGTGCCATTTCTTCTCCTCCAAGACAGACACTTGTTCCTACCAGGGCTGATTGATGCTGAAGAGCAGCCTGATTATGCAGTAGTGCATTTAAATGGAAAATGATCATATTGTTAAGGAAGATGGAAAACTATTTACTGGTAGAAATATGACTGCTGATAGCATTGCAGAAAAGCGAGAATGTAGAATGATATAAGGGTTTATCCAAAGAGTTAAATTTATCCCTTTTTAGTGGAAATTAGTAAAATTACAGTTACCACCAGGACAGCCCTGAAGACTGATGATGGCTCAGAGCACAAACCAATTCCATCGTACAGAATTCCTCACAACAGTTCATTGTGGCACTTCTGTTTTGACAGGCAGGATTGGCCCTCAAGCCATTACCTCTGCAGATATTTATCGTTGCAGTGAGGAAATCCGACTTCCTGGCACTGGATGGGAACTTCATTTCACAGTGATCTTCTAAATGTTTTTGCTGACTAAGACTGATTTTGAACCTGTTGCCAGAAGGTATTAGTTTCTCAGTCTTCTTGCCAGTCTTCCAGTTTTCACATTGGATTGTTCTTTAAAAATGTCCCTGTTTGTGTAATCCCTTTATTTCTGAATGCTGCTGTACCCTCTGCAAAAAAAATTAATTTAAAAAAATCCTTAGTATCCTCCCACCCAAAAGCAGTGAATGCTCTAAATACAGTTTCTAAAAAAAACACCACACACATGAAATACATGCACCACGAAAATCATTCTCACGGAGGTATATCTCATGCCTTTTGTGAAAGGATTTTTTTTTGTTTCATTTGTGTCCCTGAGCCATAGGTGGACACTGGGGACCAGTGTCAACAACTGGGGACAACCTTTGGTGCTTAAATTTGGGCTATTTAATACTAATGAGAGCGACAGTGCTCCTTCTGTTTCATGGAGGCTACCCACAAGTAGTGTGTTAGAAGATGTAAAGAACATCTTCTAGCCCAAGTTCCCGTTGAGTGCTGAGCAGGGATGTGCAGTTGTACAAGCTCTGATTCTGGTTACTTGCTACATGCATTCCCTGTCACCTCCGGAACTGCTGCAGGCAGTGGGGTCAGTGCTAAGGACGTTATTTCTGATAAGGTTAAACCATCCAGGTTTCGTTTGGGGTCTCTCACAGGTGAGGAGGATGGGAGAGGGAACCACCTCAGCTTGTGAATGCGCTAATAGCCAGCATAAATGACAAAAATATAGCGCCCTGACAAATACCTTGCTAATAAATACTAAAATCTGAGCGTGCCAGTTATGAGGACTGTGCAAAATAGACAGTATAAGAAATGCGTGATGGAGATGGGTGAGTGAAACTGGAGAAGTGCTAATGCATAAGTCACTCTCTCTGCTGTTTATGTCACAATGGTAACTCCGTAGCTATGATTTCAACCAGTGGTCTAAATGAGAAAGCAGGTGAGTGGCTGAACTCAGTGTCAGCCAGAAACCTGAAATATCTCTGCATGCAATTTGCAGAGACCAGAATAGATACATTCAGCCTTTCTCTTTCACATCCACATCATGGAGACGAAGTACAAAAAGGCCAGTCAGAATTCTGACAGACCGTATTTGGTATAAATAGAGGCCTGGTAAAAGTATGGATCATGAGACAGTTACAAGGCTAAATCCTGTACTTTTAATGGATTTATAAGTTATTTAAATTAAGTATGCTTCAGTACATGGGCTGAACATTTGTAAATTTAAACTGTTTTATGTTTGCCTAATATATGCTTTCTTATGTGCAGTACACTTGCTTGGCTAGACGTTTTATGTTGGAATCATTATGGTGATTTAGTTAATATTTTCTTTTCTGAACACCATGTTGGAGTTTATCATGGTCTATTTAATATGAAAAAAAAATTGTTTTATCTGTCCCAGTTTGAACACAAGGCCAGTTCTGAGGGAAGCTTGACTTTTATGAGAAGCCTCTAAGAGTTCTAAGGAAAAACAGTTCATTTCTTTCTGGTAGTCATTTAAAATTAGGCCTTAAGAAGTCAATATTTTCCTTTCTAGGGCAGTCTGTTATTCAGGCCTTTCAGCACAGCTGTCCATGGGTCTGATTGTGTCATTTTATGGAACTGCTCAGAGGAGGGTACAGAATATCAGTGGAGACATGGAACTTAGTGCCGGTGCCTGGAGCTGGAGCTCTTTGTCTGGTGCATGGGTTGGGCTCTGCAGAATGCTGTAACTTCAGGAAGGAAATTTATGATGTGGTTCTGGCAATGGCCTCAATGTTTTCTTGCTCTTAAATTCTTATTTTTGGAAAATTATACGTAAAGCAACTGCAACTGGTGCATCATGTTTGTAAATTGTATGTATATTGACAAAGTAGAGCAGGAATGAATGTGCATCTTGTTTAAATACAAGTATATGCATTCATTAAGCTGACCACAGAAATTTGGTCAAACATAAACTTAGCTATAGCTGGTAATTCATTAACAGACTCATCTGAAACTTTGTCCAGAGCTTGGCCATGAATGTCTAAATTTCCTCAACAACTCCAAAATACACAGTTGATTTAGTGGTTAAAGCAAGTCTAGCTAGACCGCTAGCAGGAGAGCAACCTCCCAACCACAAGCTTGCTTTATCTTGGATGCAGCTGTGCTTCTCCTTCCACGTGTCAGGTCTAAAGATGAAAAGGATATCCTCTTGGTATGGAAAGTGGCAGTCTTGACTGCAACACCCTAATGATTTTGTGCTTGATCTTTAGAGGAACATGTACTCAAAATGGGCACACATTCCACTGACATTTTGGCACCTGGCTGGGTGCGGTGGACATGGATGGAGTTAACTCTGAAAATGTTATAAGCCTTCAAATATGATAAGCTATAAAGGCCTTTAAAAGTGTTTTGTAGAATCGTTGATCACAGAATGGCTTGGTTTGAGAGGGTCCTTAAAGCCCATTTGGTCCAACCCCACTGCCATGCTGGTCGCCATCCACTGGGTCAGGTTGCCTGGGTCCCCATTCAAACTAGACTTGAACTCAGAATCACAGAACTATAGAATCACAGAATCCTAGGGGTTGGAAAGGATCTCTGAAGATCAAATCCAGCTCTCTGCTAAAGCAGTCCCTTACTGTATATCGTATAGGAAAATGTGCCAGTGGGCTTTGAATATCTTTAGAGAAAGAGGTGTGCCTCAGGATACCATTGGACTTCTTGGCCACAAAGGCACACTGCTGGCTCATGGCCAACCTGTTATCAACCCAAACATGTACGTCATTTTCTGCAGAGCTCCTTTCCAGCAAGTCAGCCCTTAACCTGCACTGATGCATGCAGTTGTTCCTCACCAGGTGTAGGACTCTACTCTTGCCCTTGTTGAACTTCATGAGGTTCTTCTAAACCAAACTCTCCAGCCTGTCCAGATAATGCTGAAGGCAGCACAGTCTTCTAGTGTGTCAGCCACTCCTCCCAGCTTAGTATCATCAGCAAACTTGCTGAGGATGCAGTCTATCCCTTAATCCAGGTCACTAGTGAAGATGTTAAACAAGACCTGACTCAGTACCAGACCTTGGAGTACGCTGCTAGCTACATGGAGGGGGCATCCACAGCTTCTCTGGGCAGCCTGTAGCAGTGCCTCACTGCCCTCTGAGTAAAAAATTTCCACCTAACATCTAGTCTAAATCTTTCCACTTTTAGTTTGAAGCCATTCCCCCTTGTCCTATCATTGTCAGACAGTGTAAAAATTCAGTCCCTCTCCTGCTTATAAACTCTCTTTAAGTACTGGAAGGCCACCATGATGTCTCCACAGAGCCTTCTCTTCTCCAAGCTGAACAAGCCTAGCTCCTTCAGTCTTTCTTCACAGGAGAGGTGCTCCAGCCCTCTGAGCATCTAGTCATACATTTTGCCATGTATGACTGATGCGTGGATAGCTCTGGACAGAGAGCCTTAGGTTTCACTGGTACTTAGCTGCACTGGGAAGACTTGTGAAGGAATTCAAGAAAATTACTACATCTGGAATATCTGACAGGGAGAACTTTAATCACCTAAAAAATGCAAAGTGCGGAGCACAGTTTGGAGTCAAAATTTATTTTCTAAAGGAAAGCATCGTGAGATTTTGAATGGACACAAGCAATTTACTGCTCTGAATCTAGAGAAAAATATGGGTTTGTTCATTCCATTTAACCTCAAGTGCCTCTGCAGCACTTTGGCTGCCAGCAGTGTCTGGGGAACTACCCATCCTGGTTTGGAGGGCAGAGTAATTCCTGGTGAACCATTAGTAGTATCAGTGCCTTAATTGCAGTGAACATGAAATGTAAAATATCACCAATCTGACCTCAGAATGCTCAGGTACCTGCAATGTCCTAATAGTTACCGGTATCATCTTGTTATCCGTATGCTACTCAGTTTGTAGATCACAGCTCTTATCAGTCAGCTGGACCCTCTAATATCAACCTTTTGTGTACCCCAGTTTTTATTTATACCTTAAACACAGGCAGATTGGCTTTATTTGAACTTGCCGAAGAAGTGGACTCCTGGAGAGTGTCCAGGTTTTTATTGATTGGGAGTATTTGATTCAAATATTTGTTTTAAAACTCTACTGAAAAGAAAATCTGGTGTCAGAGCCAACATAACGTAATAACCCTAATGCATTGCCCTCTTCTGTCTCCTTCCTTCTGCAAATTTCAAAATGAGTGTCTGTAAGTATAATCCTTTCTGCTTGGAAAGCAAAAATAT
Source organism: Numida meleagris (assembly GCF_002078875.1). Classification (NCBI taxonomy): domain Eukaryota; kingdom Metazoa; phylum Chordata; class Aves; order Galliformes; family Numididae; genus Numida; species Numida meleagris. The sequence continues at coordinate 5,734,541 of NC_034410.1, read as the reverse complement.
AAAAGGTAACTTGCCCAAATCCATAGCAAGATGGAAAGTAGAGCTGAAAGGCTCCCTAGTCTTGTATGTCAGCTAAAACATCATGCCTAAAGCCAGATGGTTCTAGGTAAATCAACACTGGCAGTGCTGATCCTGCACTGACTCTGTATAGAGCTTTCCATATGCAAGATCAACAGCAATAACACTCCTTTAGGCTTCAGGGATTTACCTGTGATGAGGTTCATTGCAAGACTCCACTGTAAATAGATTTACAGCCTTCTGTTGTGGATGATATGAGTTTGACCCAGCTAAGGCAAAATCAGATAGCACCGTGAGCCTGTGGCTCCCCATAAAGCATCCGTTCCTTGCCATTTGTTGTTAAGGAAATAAGCCAGTGTTAAATAAGGGCTGAGAAAGAAGAGCCTTGCCTTAAACCGAGCACAGCTGCTCTTTTGTTCCTCGGGTTGTGCGCGAGGGCAAGCAGTGTTCTGGCATGCTCTTGGTTCCCTAAAAGCACTGCTGAGGGAGCAACGGGAGTTACTCCCACTGCTTTAACAGGCAGGTCACCAGGCTCCCAAAGTGACGGCAGCTGATGCCTCTGGAGATCCGCTGTTCCCCAGGCCTTGGGGAGAGCTGAGGCAGAGCGGATGCTGGGGAGGAGGCCCTCACCGTGGGAACTGCGGTCTGAACCTGGAAGTGTGGTGACAAATCAGCTGTCTGCAGGGGAGGGGCTGGGCTTTATTTACCTGGTAAAAGTGGTCTGCCAGGTGGCTGAGGCAGGTGAAAGCAGGGATCACGGCGGTGGCTGGTCAAAGCTCCATACTGACAAAAAACAATGTTGGTACATTCCCTTTCTTAACCATTTTCAGGAAGCTTTTTTTCTCCCCCTTTTCTTTGTCTGTCCTGTTTTAGTTGTAATTTCACTTTCAGAGCTTTCCCTTCCTCTTTTTGTGCTTCTTTTTTAAATCTAGTAAAAACCATATTCTTTCAAATTTGCAGAACCATCATTGGTTTGCTTGTTTGCTTTTCCGGACTGTTCAGTAGCTTACAAAGATTATTATTGCTTGTTGGTTAGTTTAGGTAAGTAGGATCACCTTGATACCATTTACGAGCCACTACACAGCTCCTCTCCAAATCCGGGGATACTTCAAACCCTTGTCTAAGTAGATGAGATGTTTTTATGAGCGGCCTCCCAATTTTGTGACATGTATATGAGTATAGGTGTGCCTGCATACACCCATATTTCCATATGCACTTTTGTCTATAATCCATGCGACGCATCTGATGAGAGACTTCCAAACCGTGTGGAGCAAGGACTTCTTACAACAGGCTTACCATATTTTGCTGCAGGCCCAGCAAAAGGCTGTGGTTGGCATGCTCTGAATGCTGGAACAATTGCTCTCTGAGACACAGTCGCATGTTGCATACCAGTCTCTTTGCAAATCTGGGAAATGGTCCAGAACTAACCTTCTTAATCATCCTATATTTTGACCCCCATGTTCTACATAGAATGACTTTTTTTCCAGATGTCAGTAGCTTTTTCTGGTCTTCCTTTCATAAGACCTCTGGGCTGTTTCTGTTCTGTGGATCCGCCAGCTGTGGGGTCTCCACAACAGAAGCAGAGCTTCTTAAGCCTGGTAAAACTGCAAATAATAATGATCCCTTCCTTTCCTGCTTGTTGTAGATTATGCATAAAGCAAGAAAGAGCCTTCTTTTAACCTCCCATTTAGTTCTGTTTCCTAATTCTGTAGGAAAATCCTGTAGGCAGCCCCATTGTATCTTCCCTGTAAGAAACTCCATCAGTCTGAAGACCCTTTGTGGATTTTGTCTGCATTGCTCTTGCTAGAATGTTGCTCCAGAATGTCATTCTTTCCCTTCCTAATATCCAATTGAAATTTATTCACGACCTATTTCCATTTTCCAATGGCACCACAAAGTGTCCTTTATCTCCCTTCTCCCTCGGTGGTGTTTATCCACCTAATGTAATTTTGAAGTGCAATCACATGCACTCTCAGCTGTCAACTGCGAAGCGAAGCAAGCCAAGCTCTTATAGTCACGTCCCATCAGAGAGACTGTTCCGCTCATTGTCAGAATAGTCTTTTGATGCACTTGTTCCCAGCTGCATTAACCTTTCCTGAGCACAGATGACCAGAACTGTACACATTATTCCAGATGAGTCTTCACAGTACTAATATATATATATGGTATTAAGGTTTTTTATCTGCTCTGAAGGCTTCCTGATGCATTCTGTAACCACACGTGCTTAATCCATAGCAGCATTGCGATGACAGCTCCTCATTAACCTGTGAAGACATCTACATTTCAGTTTTTCTCTATCCAGCTGTTAAATTCTCAAGTTTCAGACAAAATTATCCATAATTATGTGAATTCAAGAATTAAACTAAATTCATTAAATTAAATTGATAAAACTAGCCTAAATTCTTTTCCTTCACTCAGCAGTGTAATTCAGTGAGATCCTCTGGTGCTGCTGTTAGTGAATGAGCCCAGTAGCTTTCTATCATTACCAAGTTGTCTGCCTCAGCTTAAAATATCTGGAGGGAACTCTTGAGCTACGATTAAAAACAGTAGCGGGGGGGAAGAAGGAAGAAAAAAGCTCATGTTGTTCATCTGTGTTGTAATAAACCACTTCTTTGCATTAGGGACTTGCTGGGGTGTCAGCAGGAGGGAGCATGAGAGAAGAATAACAAAGGGACATTTGCCATCTACCAACTAAATCTTGGAAGAAAAACTCAAGAAACTGAGGAGATCACAATTAACTGGCTTGGCACTAGGGCGGAGTTGGGGAGAGTCACACAGATGGCCGAAGGCAAATCCATGCACCCCGTGAGATCCTCCCACACCTCATGGTCTCAGTGCAAATGGTAGCTCTCTTCAGTTTAATATTGTACTGGTTTTTTAATTTGGCAAAACGTATATTTTTCTAACTTCACTTTTAGCTAAAGCTTAGCTTGAAAGTATGCTTTTCAGGTGAGTATCTGGCTGTTTGTTGAATTGTAGACCACTAGAACAGGGTTTACATTTGCAAGTGTTCGTGTAGCATTTGCTATATGTTGTATAACATATAGACCCCTTGTTGCAGATGTTTAAGTGAAAACAGAACAATTCAATGCAGGAAGACAAATTAACTGCCTAACCAAGGAGCTAAAGCTGGGACAGAATTAAACATTTAGTTAGAAATACTTCTGACGTCCGTGCAGCAGTAATAGTGATATAGAGCTTTACATTTGCGGTAGAGTCATCAGGGCAAGCTTATGGGCTTGATGGTTTGGCTAAAACAACATAATCTCTGGAACTAAGCCTGCTTATGCTTTGGTCTCCCTCTATTTAGGATGGCTTGACTCGCAGATTTGGTGTGCTGATGGGGTATATAGTTGCTGGGAGAAGCAGAGCTCATTTGAAGTACAAGTTGCTCAGATTCTGCTTCAAGGTCTCCATAGCTGCCTTGAGAGGCTGTTTTCTTTTTGCTGCCTGTTTCCACTGGCCTGTTTGAAAGGTATGAACTGTACTTTTTCAGTGGTGATATTCATGGACAATAAAAGGTTAATTCAAGATCTGGGCAAATATTGATTTGTTTCCAACAGTGCTACCAGCCGAATTTGCTTTCAGCTGCGTGGTGTGTTGAAAACCGATGACTTACAATTGGCTAAAGCCAACAGGGAGGTTGGAGCAGCTGTTGTGTTGCAGAACGGCAGAAACTTGCAGAAACAACACTTTTCCTTAAAGCTGAAACAGAATGTTGTTCCCCCCCCTTCCCATGTAAGCGTATTGAAGGTTTTCTTGTGATGTTAGAAACCTGCTGAGAAAGTAGCGAGATTTCAAGAACAAAGCTGTTTGCTCTTGTGTGTACTAATGTAGTTACCATTTGGTAACACTTATGCTTCAGTAAGGATCTTTTTTTTTCCTGTGGATTTAGTGCTTTTGGAACACTTGCTGGATTTACAGCCCTGTAAAGAGAGCAAGCACTGCCTAGAGCCTGGCCAGGCATTGCCTTTGGCTCAGCTGCCAATCTAGGCCCCCCGAGAGGATGCTGAGCCTCCTCCACCAACCATTTCAGTGCCTCTTCAGCCCACAGCCAACCTGCAGAGGCTTCCAAAGTTATGCTTCCCTGAAAGCTCTGCGAGTTCCATGTTGCAGACTTTGGGCCATTTGAAGCAAAGCTGGGTACATACCTCGTAACTGTGAGGATGATTGATGAGGGCGTTCTCTGAGAGGGCTGCATGGCATTTGTCATGCCAAGGAAATTGTGTCTGTATGGTTGGTGACAAGAGAAACCATCTGCTGCTCTTGTGACCATAATTCCTACATGCTCCTCTCAGTGCTGTGCCTCCGCTATTGCAATGTGGTTCCACCAGAGAGGATACCTCTGGGCAAAGGTGTCTTTGTAGGGTCACCTAGCGACTCTTCACCTGTGCTAGCAGTGTTACTGCAATGCCCCTGGGGCTGCAGCGTGTACCCTGAAATGCGTCAGTGTGCGTTCAGCACTGCCATAAACGCTGAGCACTTTGTTGTTTCCTTAATCTGTGCTGACTGCATCATTTCTGGGTATTAACAGAAAAGCACTCACCTCGGTAGCAACTGCGCGCAGCCCACTTGGCGTCTTGTTCTGGCCTGCGTCATCACGTGAAGGCTGGCCAGCTCTTCCCTACAAGAGAGGAGCAAACAATGGGGAAGGAATAGCGTAAGTGACTCTTCTTATCAGCACGAAAGAGGATTTGTTTTCTCGCAGACTAAGCTGCTAATGCTGAATGACATAAAGAAAGAGATAAAGAGAGCTGCTAAGTCTCTGAGGAGGGTTGTGGGGACAAAGTATGCTCTCCAAGGGGATACAAAAAGCAAAACAAAGCAAAACCAACACGGCTATGGAAATTAAAAATAAGCCCCTCCAAGAGAAGGCTTAGCAGAGGAAATGAGCAGCAGGCAGCAAAATGGTGACGTCTGCACCAGGGAACCCAGGGCCAATAGAGGCTGATGAAGATCATCCTCCAAGTAACAGAGATAAGATCTGTAAGTAACAGAAAAGGAATTTAAAAGGGTTAGAGGCCTAATTTTCCCTCCTTTCCTCCAAAAGAATTTGTTACATCTGCACTGCTTAGAAGAGTTTCTGTGTCCAAATGGGTTTTTCCTATATAAACTCCTCTGGCTTCCATTGCTTGGTAACAAATAAGCTTCCGAGTAGATAGGTGAAAAAATGTTTTCCTGCTTGTTTCCTGAAATAGACTGATATGAAATACCAACGAGATACCCAAGCAAGAGTGTCTTTCTCAAAGAAAAGTGCTAAAGAACTAAGAAGTGGGTTTGAGTGTTCAGCTAGGAAGGCTGAATCACCTTCCCAGAACTCTGAAAGCAAAAATAAAATTAAATAAATCACGAAATCATGATATGAAGTGAATAGACTGAAAAAGAGGCGGCAGGAACTCTAACCATTGCTGACTGCTTGGAACCCAAGGAATTGCCTATGGAAAGAGAGGCCCCCACTGGAAGCTGTGGTGTTCCCGACAAATCCGAGAATTTCATATTAGTCAGAAAAGGTGTTCTGAGTCGTGGCCGAGTCTTTGACGTGGTGAAAATGATGGGTGGAAAAAGCCAGGCCAGCAAGATGGCTTTGCTTTAGGCATGTAGCAGGCCTTCTGGAGTTGCATTTATCTGTTAATAAACCATTTCACCATTTCTCAACTTCTTCTAGCAACAGTGTAAATGGAAATGTCAGCCAGCACAGCCAAACACAGCCTTGTGTATCTTGGTATTTCTCCTAAAACTAAGCTTCTTTAATTGAACTGAAATGTTAATGTTTGAGAGAAATAGAGGTGCGTCTGATTGTTGGCATGATCCTAGTTCTTGCCACGGGTTTTGCTGTATTTACCATCTGAGCTTCTCGTGTGCTGGACAACGCAAAGCAGAGCTGCTTTAAAACAGAACACTTGTTATTAGTAGCTTGTTTGTTTGTCCTTAGGCCTATTTATAAAAACAGCGGGGAATTCTGCCAGCAGCCCAACCACTAAACAATTACAGATCTTTTCTTGGAGCTGTGCGCTCAAATCTATGCCATAATCCAGCAGCAAACCGCAGCCCTATGCACACGTGTAGGAAAGCTGCGATTTTGTGTGCAGCACAATTCCTTAATAAAAACACAGTCTCAAGACGTATCCGTCTCAATGCATGTAAAAATCCAAAATTTATCTGAACAGGGATCACTGCCAGTTCAGTGAAACCGGGCCCACAAGTAAGATATGCAGAACTCAAAAGGAAGTCAAAATGGTCAAATAAATATTAACCAAAAACTATACATAGGCTGCAAACACAGACAAGGAATTCAGGAGACTGGTGCTCACAAAGTGCCCAGCTCGGCTCCCTCCAGTTACCTGAGTTTACGCGAAAAATAAAAGGAAACCCTGCAGCAAGGGAGAAGACTCATCCTATTTGGAGAGGACACGGTTTTATTGGTGGTATGCTATGTCATGGATTTCTGTTCACAATCGTGGTAGATGGTTGATGTTTTTTTCACTGCTAGTGCTGCAATTCAGATAAAAGGCACTCTTTCATTTGGGCATGTAGCAGTGTTGGGACCTAACGATTGTCCCTTGATGGCAAAAATATGCTAGAAGTGGAAGGAGCCTTAAGCATTTGGATCTGGCTTTTGTTTCTGTTCAGACTGCTGTAACAGCATAGCAAGAGGATTTTGTGAGTATCTTGTTAAACAGGAGACAGTAAACAAGTCTAGTGAATCTTATGAAAGGTGGGAATGTTCAAGTGAGAGTCTATGGAGGGAAAGGAGAGTGCTAGCTGAACAAATCCACTCAATGGAGATGGCAGCTTTTGCACAAGGCTGCCTCAGCTGGGTCGCTTCTCAGTACAAAGTTCAGGAGTCACGAACTGGAACATCTCTGCTTGAGGAACGCGCATTTGTTAACCAGGCTGGTTGTGTGTCAGGGGGCTGAAATGCTCTTTCTGCACTGAAAATATCTGTCTGCATTTGATAGATGTGGCACAAGGTTTTGACAGTTTTGGATTTGACTTACAACTTAAGCCTTAAGGAGGAGCAAGAATTCAGGGTTGAATCCCAAGTCACTGTGAAGTTCATCAGACCTTTAGATGTTGTTGTTTTTTTAATCGTTATATCATATTATATTATTCTATTATTCCTTGGACAGAAAAGAAAGAAAACCTGCCTGGCTGCTGCGTGGAGAGGTGTGGCACGGACAATCCATCCCAGGGATACCTTAGGCTCAGATTATATAAACGCACCCTTGAAACATTTAATGCCTCCATTCATATCTGAAGATCCACATAAAAATCCAAGAGGCAAGAAGAAGAAGCAGATCCTGAAGTAGCTTAAAAATCAATTTTTAAGCGCAGGACGGGAGCTGGAATCCCAGAAACCCCATCTCCTTTTCCTCTGCATCCGTGTTTCAGGGAAACATACTCTGTTAAAGGTATGACAGAGGCAGAGCCGCTGCATTTCCAGCGTGTGCAGCAGATTGAAGGGATGCAGGGCACGGATGGTGGAAGTCCACAGCATCGTTTGCTTCTCCTTTGCAGCAGCCTGGTAATGTCAGTGGGAAAGACTGCGTTTTTAGGAAGCATGTTCCATCCCTGTTTGCTGTTCAGGTTGATGGAAAAAAAGTCTCAAGGTATCAAATTTTGGATGTCATGGCTCAAAAATGAAGTCATTCAGTATTGGAAAGCGTGTATACTTTGCTCTTAAACTAGGAGGTGAGGGAATTGGAAGGAATCCTGTAGCATTTGTGTAAGCGTTTTTCTTGTAATTTGTTTACTTTGCCATAGATGAGGTAGTCTGTAATCCTGTGCTAAGGAGCAGATGAAAATGTTGAAGTGTTAAGTCCTGTTAAGTTAGTGACCTTTTAATTCTTTGCTCTGCCTTTTTTTTTTTTCTTCATAAAGTTTAAATATGGGGAGCTGAGCAGGCACACAGTCTCAGTTCCTTCTTTCTGTGCAGAGCCCTCAGTGAGTTGCCCTGCTCTCCCTTCTCTGCACACAGACTATTCAGCCACTGTTCTTTATATAAAGGGTTAAGGTCCGATGATGTTGAAACCAGTCTCTTGTTTACAGTCATTGCAGAATTGTGGTATGGAAATTTCCATCTCAGCAAGATTAGAGAAAAAAAATCCCTGCTGATTTTGTGAAGCTTTAGATCCAAATAAAGAAATAGTGGCTGAATCAAGCAAATTAATTCTGATTAGCACATACAGTGTCTTCGGCCAAAGAAGTCTAAGGCAACTGTCCCCCATCCTCTGAAGAAAACTGCTTGTTCTGCTCCTGCAGCCAGCAAAAGGTTTTCAGTATCAGCACAGGAATCAGTTTCACTTGCAGAGGTACCTAAACTGCTAACCTCTGATAATCTTTTAATGAGGTCTTCTGAAGTGCAGCGCTTCCTTCTTTAGGGAGATCAAGGTGAAAAATTACTGACTTTGTAACTATTGCTAGCAATGGGTTAATTTTTTCTTGTCTCACTGACATGGATTGCTCTGCAGCTCTTCCATCTGTCTGGACAACGACGAGTACAAGGATGTTGATACTTCTGGAGTGCTGAGCTCGTCGTGCAAGATGTCTGTGACAGATTATGATCTGATTCTTCTGAGAAGGGAAAAAAGATCTGTAGGACCCATAGGCCTCCTGAAGAAACCAAACAGATGCTTACCTTCTCTGAAAGTAAGATCAGAGCTGTCTTGGTTTCACATGCTGCATCTTGCACGTCTCTAGAGTTACTAGAGGTGTCATTTCTTGTAGAAGTCACATTCTCTGTATCATTTCTGAGCACACACTGACAAAGCACCTATCTCCCTGCAACCACCACTGCCTCTCCTGCTCCTCTGGCAGTGTAACAGTGCTGTAGTGTTTTCATGGGGCACAGAACACTGCTTTTGTTTAAAACACTGAAAACCTTAAAACTTGCATTGAAATCTCTGCTAGTGATCTTTTATTTTAACCCCGGAATTTAAATTACTGTTTCTGTCTTGAGTTCCTGACAGTAGCATGACAAAGCATGACAAAATTTGCAGTTGTGGTTTTGGGAAGAGGATCTTTTCAAGTTGTCACTTCTAAGTTGCGTACACGGCGAAGTTTCTCACCGGGCCAGTTTGTGAGAGGGCATGTTGTGTCTGTGACGCCGTACTGCTGGTCAGTGTACTGCCAAGGGGCAGGAATCAGCTGGTGCCATTTTGAGGGCTGGGTGCTTAGTGCTCCACTGGGCATATGTATCCACTGGCTGCCGAGCTTGGCAGCCTCAGCCAAACCCTGCTCCCAGGTTAACTGCAGGCTGCTGTAAGCAACTGCATTGTTTTCCATGAGAGCAAAACTGAGGGTGTTCCACTTCCTCCTGTTTTGCATTTAGGACAAGTGATAATTAATCTTCTGTTGCCTTTGTAAGCTCCAACCCAAAGTTCTGCATAAGCAGTAATAATGAAGGTTAATAACTCAGTGCTCCGATGATTTATATTTTCAGGGGCTTTACAAGAATTGCATAGTTAACTGTCACAATGTTTTTGTTGTAAATGAGCATGGCGCTCATTTTATAGCTGGAGAAACCTCTTGCTGAAATGCAGCTGTGTTGGAAGCTCAAGTAAAATGAATGGTGGCAGTGGGGCTTCAGCAATGCCTTTTGCCAGAATACGGCAGGATCACGGAACCATAGAACATCCTTAACTGGACGTCACACACAAGGATCATTGAGTCCAACCTCCATAACTTGCTCTTATGTGACCACTTTTGAGCTGCCGGTCTCCACAGGAAACATTATCTGTGGCACAAGGAGTAATTAATGGCACTTCAATGATTGCATTGAGATTGGTTTATTCGGGCGTGGAGCTGTTCCTGTGGTAGCATCCTGATGGAACAAGCACGTGGGCAGTAAGAAGGAAAATGTAAGTGTCAGAAGTACAGATTGTTTTTGCTTGCAGACAGAGTCTTCCCAATCTGTACATAAATAATCTACAGTGGAAGAGAGACAAACTGCACAGCTCTCAGGGAGATCACGAAAAGCTTTTCAGGCTTTGTTGTTGTAGAGAGATGCACTTGAAAGATGCATCTGGGTTGGCATGTGTGGGTTTGCATGGCCGCCTTAGTGAAACATGTACGCTTCGGCTTAGAGGTGAAATCCTGGCAGTGGTCAGGTCAGTGGGATTTTTGCCAGTGATTTTAATCAGAGCCAGAATTTCACCCTAGGTCTATAATCTTGTGTAATCTTCCTTTGAAGTCACATGGATTTTTAACCAATGTCTTATATAACACCAAAACAATTCATTATCCACACAATGTTGTCTGTTTTCCCACATAACCAAAGCTGAATGTTGAAAATGTCTTCTAGAAAAAAAAGATTGATATTTGTTGATGACGACATTGAATTAAATCTGTTGGCTTCTGTTGTTTTTTGTTTTGTTTTTATAATTTTTGAAATACAGACTCTTTTTGAGTCATCAGCCTCAAGTGTATAGTTATATTTTTCTTTAAATCCCTGGTCTGACCTCATAGGTAACCATGCTTTAAGCAAGAAGTTGGAATAGAAACGTGCACCAATCCCTTTCAACCTGAATTATCCTCTGATCTCATGATCCTGTTTTGGATCTTAGAAATGCATTTTAGACTCATCTGCTGAGTAAGCAATTGATATGTTACTGAAAATGAAGATTGTCTCCTTACTGTGAATATAATTATCAACCAGAGATTCAAGTAGGAAGTCCTGGGTTTAAATTTATATCTGTGTGGGCTTGGGAGCCTGTATCCAGGGACTGGCTCTACTGGGAAAGCTGGGAAACTCCATCTCCATCTTACACGGAGTCACAATTTGACTGAGGCATCAATACCGCATCTGGGAGTTTTAGGACTGCAGATGTGTTCTGAGCCTGCTGGGGTCAAAGACAGAAGGTGAGGTGGCCTAATGCTTCCATTTCACAGTGAATTAGGTGGGTAGCACAACTATTTTGGGGGGAGAACTCTCTGTTTTGTTTTGGAAGGGGTCGTTTCTTTCAAATCCTAAAATAATTATAAATCCTTGGAGGTTTTCCAGATGGGACTGGCCAAGGCCCTGTGCAACCTGGTCTGAGTTTGTTGTTGACCCTTCTTTGAGCAAGAGGTGGAACTAGAGATCCCAAAGCCCCTTCCACTTGGAATTAGTCTGGGATTTTGAGTCATGCACAGTTCTCCTCAAATAAGCATTAGCAGGTCCTTACCTACAAGTCGGTCCTATCACCTACAGGTGATAAATTATGCTGTGATAGTACATGAGATGATCATGCTTAGTGCAGGTTGTTTTTAGCTTCTGTGCTCACGAAGGACGTATAGCTGGATTTTTGTATTCCTTTTAAGATCTTCATCGGATGTTCTACCTGTAATCAACGTATTTGAAACTTTGGTGCCTGTTGCATTCATGTCTGAAGATTACTGGCAGAAGGGATACTGCAATTCAAACACAAGTGCTTGGCATGAATGGAGAAATTATGGTATGGTGTTCCTTGGCCTCTGCAGAAATCAAACTGTGGGAAGAATGGCCTGTCAGGGATTATGAATCTTTGTTGCCGTTTGCATTAAAGTAAAATCGTGTTCTGTTAGATGCTAAGCTCTTTGTAGACATACAGTGGAAGTATTTTACTCTGGGGAGTTTATATTATTTATGGTAAAAGCTGAGGAAGGGCTTCAACAGCAACAAACAATGGAGAAATCTTGTACTAAAAGTCGACACGTATGTCAGCAATGGAAGGGACAGTTCAGCATCCTGCTCACTTGATTGTGTGGTCATTCTTTAGGATTTAGGAATTCTGATGTAATGTACAGCTGGGAAGCTGTTATATTCTCTGACAAACATCTTGATTCAGAGAGTGAATCTCTGTTGTCCTCAATAGCTTTTCATCCACATATTTATAGCTACATAATAAGAACAGTTAAGGAAAAATTTCTGGCTCTATTAATCCATCTATACCTCAGTTTAATGAGCTACCTTTTTCAACCTTATACCTAGGTATCTGGGGTTTTGTTAAAAAGACTTGGTGGGCAGTTCCTGTTTCTTCGCAGCTTCTTCATTTGTGTAAATTGTTATTTAACCATTTTTTAACATTGACTTTCAGTTTTTCCCCTCTTAAAAGAAAAACCTCTGCCTTTACAAATCAGCCAGGTCTGAATGAATGTGCACATACTTCATGCTAGCTGTAGAGCATGTCTTTTTGAGGCTGTGCGTTTTCTTCGGTGAGGGTTAACTTCACAATACTTGGAGGTGACTGTTCCAGCCTGGGAATTGTTTCAAGTGGCAGATTAAGAGGTTTATGGAGAGGTTTGTCTAAAGCACTTAGGAATGCAGGCTTTGCAATAGAAGGTGAAATAATTTGTCATTTATGTCTGGTAACCTGCCTCCAGCAGCTGTCAGTCTCTCCTACTGTGGTGAAAATTTATTCTCTTTTCTCAGCCTTCCTTGTGCAACAGGGCTGTTTCCTCGTGCAGTGCATCATAGCATGGCTGTGGGAAAACAGACTGTGTTCTAAAAGAATAATTAAGCTCCTTGCACTGCAAATTTGACCCACATTTTTAAAATTCAGAATTTGGTACAAAAAGTTTTGGACTGTAAGTAATCTGGTTTTTGTTCTCCAAATACATAGGACAGAAAGCTTTGTTCTCCAATTTCTCAGAAGTATTGTGTTTTTCTAAAGAAGCAAATACAATCCAAAGCAAAAGAATGAGTTAGGCTTGGTGGTGCCCCAAGAATGACTTTAAGGAAACAGATGGTAAATGAGAAGTTCAGAACAAGAAATCAGTAGACCAAAGCTTGTTTAGGTGGAATTAAAGCCCCATTTCTATATGTGGGCAAAGAGAAGAGGATCAGTACTCAGTACTGCTTTCTGATTTCCATCATTGGTGGTGAGAGGCAAAACCTCCATCTGGTGTTTGGGGAGTACCTGATATTTGGGGATTATCTGGGGCTAATGAATGTTTGTTCTGCTATTCTGGCTGCTGACTTGCTGCCCTCCTCCTGTTGCAACACTGGGCCTTTCTTGTCACCATCCCAAGGAATGACTTCACAAGTCTGGGATGGAAAGACCAACAGATGTGAATCATCCCTTCGTCTAATTCCTGAACTCCACCTGAGCAGGAAGATTTCACTTCCTCCTTTTGTTTTACTTTTCCCCATCCCTCTTTTGTTCTGTGTTTTCAGAGAGCGTGTGCTGTGGTTAGCCACGTGGCTCTTCTTTTGCCTTAAGACTCAGCACCTGAAGGAAAACACTAAAAAGCCAAATTTTGCTCTAAATTGGATGTACTACTGCATGGCTGGTTAGGGATTGTACCATGCCTGTGTTTCTTTGGGTAAAAGCAATAGGAATGAAGTTGTTGACGTTTTGACAGCTTTGCCTATGTTGCCTGTTGTTTCAACAGTAGCCTGTATTGAAATGAAAACGTGACAGCTTGGGATGCTTCACATTCTCTTTCCTCATTTCTGCACCTGTAATAAAACATTTTCTAAAAATAACATACATTGCTTTGACACTAATCACACCTATGTTTCTCTTTGTTGAAAGTACAAAATAGTTCAAAATTTGCTTAATTATTAAATGTTACATTGTGGCAGAGTTCACCCTTGCGCTCTCAGCACCTATTTACTATAGGAATGTTACCTCAGCAAGCCCATGATGGGGGAGCAGGGCTTTCATTTGTGTTTCTGCTCTGCGTTATCCAGCCAGCACAGGTGTTATACGTGCCTCTGTCTCATCCAGAAAAGTCCAGAAGCAGCAAAGCACCCAAGCTCAGTGGTGTGGCAGTGCAGTAACCACCAGTTCACCTCCCCCAGCTCCTGTCTTCACCTTCTCATGGGTTATGGAGTGGCTGAAAAGGGTGTGTGGATGGAGGAGCATTAAGGAATTAAGACACTTTTTGCTCTGTGGTTGACTTTGTGGGAAGGCTTTGTACGGCGTTCTCACCACAAGTGAAATGGAACGTGCTTAGGTATTTTGCAAGAATGCTGAGAGGAAGCTAAAGTGTTTTGTGAACAGCTTTGGTAGGATTTTAGCCTGGTTCGGGAATTTTGCAATGCAGACACAGAATTAAAATAAAGACCTGATCAGGAAATGTACTCGACATGTTTGTTAGTTAAACTGCATTTATTCTGGAGCGCACTTTCGTGAAAGCAATCCCTTGTTTTTGATGAAAGGGAGGTGTGCAGTTTCTGCCAAAATAAAGGTGTTTCTGGGACCAAAGAGTGGAGGGGACTCTACAGATGAGGATTTGGGAGGCAAACGTGTTGACGCCGAAGGAGCCATACCATTCACCATGGGAGTGGAGGACTGGCTAAACCCCACTGTATACCCATCTTGGTTGAAGGTCTGGGTCCACAGGGAAGATTAATGAAGGTAAACAAACAAGGATATCAGTATCCATGTATTTATTCGTTTATGCCAGGGGTTATTTCGTAGGATGATTATGCAATTTATTGAAAACTTGAGATTCTGGATTTGATCTTGTCAATGGGAAACTGTTGTCTAGAGTGACTTATTTAAGTACATAAGTACAGAATGAAAGGGAAAAAGATAACTACAAATGTGATGATTGCAAGAATGTGTTGAATACCATAGCACACCAGATAGCTATTAGAGGTACTTAAGATCAGGACTACTAAAACATATTTTTCTTCCCATTTGCAATGCGTAGTGAAGGGAGCCCAGTCTGACACAAAAAAAAAAAAAAAAAAAAAGGATTTAATTCCTGTTATGGATCATCAGATGGCTCAAAATTATATTGCCTGTTGTGAGAGAGAACAGTTGAAAGGAATGGATTCAGCCTTTATGAATTCAAAGGCAAGTGTTTCTTAAACTTTGTCACCATTTTGACAGAAAGTTATCCCTAGTGCCCAGCCTAAACCTTCTTTCCTACAAATAAAGTTGATTTATTTTTATTGTTGGATCAGTGGCCATGGAGACCTGTTCACATTCTTATGACAACCACAAACATGTTCTTTCTCGTCTTCTCTTTCCTAGTCAACACGCAGATCATAGTTGATAAATCTCTTATTGTTCTCTGGACTGTTGGGTTTTGGGCCTCTGTGTTTTGAAAAAATTCTGGACAGGGGTCTTGCAGGAGTCTTACAAAGGAGAGAAGATGCCTCCAGTGCTGTCTGCCAGCTCTCCTATCGTACTCTTGTGACATTTTGCATCAGTTTAGTGTCACTGACACATCCTCAAGCAGTTATCTATTTTAGCAGTCCTGCTACAATAGTTAGTTGTTCTCTGCTTCACTTTATAGTGTTTCATTTAAAGGATGAGGATTGTTTCACCAGTTTACACGATCCTACTGGTTACTCTTGGTATTCCCAAATAAGGCCAGAAACCTCATGCAATGGAAATGAAAATGCTTCACAATTATTATGAAGTATTTTGTCTAATCTGTTACCCAGGTAATAAATAAAGGCACTCCCTACAACCAGGCCAACAGTGATGCCATGCAGAAGTCTTCCAGTCCTAGTGACATGCCATCACTAATTACTAGTTCTTATTTCAAGGGCATTTTTTTTTTTTGTCACAGTGATTTCATCTATACCTTGTTTCCCCAGTTTGATTATGAGAACATCCCGTGGGATAAAGTAAGAAGCTTTACAGAATTTATGATAAATTGTATCTGCTGTTTCTTCTTTACTCAGCAGCTGTTTACTACTTGAGGTTTAATTAGATTAGTTTGTGATTTGTTCTTGACATACCCATGTAAGATATTTATTTCATTCATCTAAGTAGCTGCAGTAACTGATGGATCCCCCAAAACAACCTTAAATTATAGAATAGGGCTGTGCTTCCTGCTCTGAAATTCCCTCATTCCAATGATGTAAAGTACCAGTCAGAGCAAGAAATTACAATTTGTTATATACATATGTAAACGTATAAAAATATGTATTTGGGGGTACATTTGTTTACTGGCTGAATATAGATTGGGAAAAAAAGAGATTCCCTCTGCAGATCCTGGTGTTCATGTTGGTGACCGTATGGCTATTACTGGAGAGGAGCGGAAAGTGCCATTTTTACTGGCAGATTCAAGAGTGGAGCATTATTGCCTTTGCCCACAGGCATGTTTAAGTTGCATCTTTGCACCAATTCGTTCCTCTGTCTGTGCTTTAAAATGACTGGACTTTGTATTGTTGTAAATTTAAGACTGTTTTATCATGTTCATACACCTCTACACCCTTCTAAATTGTACCTTCTCCGGCATCTTGCAGCACGTGCATATAAACTGTGTTTTCTTCACTAGACTTGCCTATTTTTCTTCTGGTGTAGTATGCATGTTCCACTGACAAACTTTCACTGGCTACAAGTAAACAGAATACGGGTCTTGAAAAGACAGCCTTCTCTGTTTGTCTGTGACCCGGAGGGTCTGGAATGTGGAAATAGAAGTGGAGAGTGTGGCCCACAGTGGCTCTGGTGGGGGGTGGAGAGGAGAGCAGTGGTGTGAGCAGCAGCGAGGTGGGTTTTGCAGACCCAACGTGCCACAGTATGTCCTGCCCTGGGCTGATCCTGGGTGTGTCTGGGAACAAAACAAGCACAATGTCTGGCAGTTTGTGTGCGTGAGATACGGACTGCTGAGCCGTCCTCCTTCTGAAAGTGGGCTCCTGCTGATTTAGAAGGAAGGTGCCATTCACCAAAATCTGATGTATTTTGCCACATTGAGAAAGAAAATAAAGATGTCTTCACAAAGTACACCTTCATCCCTCTGGTCAGTTCTTTGCTGAATTATAAGCTTTGGATATTGTTTTGTTTGAAGACTTCTCTAACAATACCTAATCCTCACGTTCCCAGTTATCCAGGTGTTGCCACTTTTAAAGTCACCCACCCTCCCCACAGGCAGCTCCGACAGCAGCGCTGAATACAGAAGATTTGTGTTTGTCTGAGAACAATCCCTGCGAAAAAGAAAGCAAGTAGGAACAACCTTCTTTGGAAGGCAGCGTCCGTGTGGGCAGGGAGGAAGTTGTTGAAGTGGAACGATGCGGTAATCCTGATGTTGACTGGTTTAAGGCTCTAATCGCTTTCTTTTGCACACGAGTCTCATATCTGTTGTTAATTTTAATGAGCCTTCTGTGCCAAGCCTGCAAGAAGAAAGGGTCCTAATTTGTCCCACTGCCGAACTGTTTCATTGGAAAGTATCCTCATGTCTTTCTGTTGAAATGTTAGCTGACAGCTCTGACACAGGAGCAGACCTTGCAAGAAGGAATTCGCCACAGATCCGATAGCTGCGGTGAGAAAGGGAAACACAGAATCATCGAATATCCCGAGTTGGAAGAAACCCATGAGGAGTATCGAGTCCAACTCCTGGCTCCACACAGGACCACCCAAAATCAAACCATACTTCTGAGAGACATGAGTGGGCTGGTGCATGACTGAGCATCAAAACCCACTGGCCCTTGCTTGCTCCCACAGTGGATCTGGGTAAATCCCTGGCAAGCTCTGCTTTCTTTTCTTGATTTCTACAAAGGAGGAAAACTTGTCCTTACCTCCTTAATAGAATTATTGTGAAGATGAACTGGATCATGTTTGTAAAACCCTTTAGGCATGAGAAGTTTTATTTGCAAGTTACTATTATTGCGAACTCCTCTCCTTATTCACCTGGTGAGCCTTTCTTGACTTGAAGCTTTAGCCTACAAGCATCTTACACAATTCCATAAAAATGAATAGCAAGTGAACAGCTTCATCAAATATTTGCAGTGACCTATGACTATATTTCTAATAACAACCTTATAAACCCAGAATCATTGAAGAACAACCCACAAACAATTGCAGCCTGGAAAATCCTAATTTGCAACTACTTTCTGCCTTCATCTTCATAACATTTTTAATTTGTTGCACTTCTTTTCTCTTGCAAATTTGCACTGCGGGCTGCAAAAGCCATTTGCAGCGTAGGAACAGGAGCCAACCTGTCACTTCAGGCAGCAGAGAATGCCTTGCCCCTTGCAGAGCCATCCACTCTTACGTTTCCCTGGCAGCCGGCAGTTCAGCCAGGCCACTTTGCCGCAGAGCTTTTCTGGCAAAAATTCCTTATTTAGTTTCAAACTTCTGAATAGCATTTTGGCTTTGGAATTTCTTTCTGCTCTCAGCACGTGGGGGCTGCCTGCTGGGCTGCCTTACCTCCAGAATTTAGACATTTTGTCTTGAAGGTGGCATTACTTTGGAACTGCTCAAAAAGATTGCAACTATGTAGGACAGGCACCAAGAGCTGAATTACTCTATTAAGGTGTTGAAGTACTTGAGTAAAGTAGGGTAGTTTTTTGCTGAAATCACTCTTGGTTGCTATAATTATCTAAATATTTCTTTATGTAATAAGATGCTGCTCATAGTCAAAAGTACTCATGGATCTCAGCAGGGAAACATAGCCTGTGGAGACTGCTGTTGCTGCTACATAGTGCATGTTCTTGACTGCTATTAGCATTAGTATTTGATATTTGTTAACAAACACTATTTGAGAGCCATCAAGCTCTAGGAGGCCTGGGGATCATTTTAGGTCATTAGCAAAGCTTAAGAGCTTTGTCATTTGGGATAACACAAATTTGTGTACTCTAAACTAACCCAGCACTTCTTCAGCTGAAACTACAGTTATGATGATCTGAGTTGTTGATAGCTCTATGGCAAAATATATATACATATTTTTCCCTAATTACAGAGCTCTGAGATCTCCTCAGTGAAAAACACTGAATTATATACAGACTATCAATCATGGTCTCCTTTTCCTGTACTCTTGCTACATTCCTACTTCCCACTTCTGCTGCTTGCTGATCAGTTTCCTTCTTTCGCCCTTTCTCTTTGACTCCTGTGACATCTCTGTGCCTCTTTTTCACTCCTGTGCTTTCCAGAGAGACTTCACCTCCCCTCCTTTGTCTGGCATCAGCCAGGGAAGCACAGAAGAAAGATCTTTTTTACCTCAATTTGTGTGCTGAGGACTCCCCTGATCACAAGAGATCCAAAAGCAATTTTGTAGTAAGCCCTGGCTGAGCACTGTATCTCCAGGGCAGGATATGCAAAATAACCCAAGACTTATTTTTCTCTTGCAGTTGTGTGAGTGTGAATGAACTATGATTCTTTCTTACTGACAATATTTAGCTACTTTTATCTGAAATGCATGATTTGTTTTAGCTTTAGGTAGATCACCAACATGAAATATCTCAAATATTTTCCACAATTAATGCTAAAGATGGCAAAAAACCAAACAGTTGGGTACAGTCTGCCTGAACATTTCACCTGCCCCTGTTGCTTTTTTGAAGGGCTTCTTCAGTGTAGATGGACGTGTCAGTTCACCTGAGTGCTGAAGAGTCATCTCTGGTTACCCAGAAGGACTGGGACAGCTTGCCCATTGGTGGCTCTATAAAGGACTGGGTAGCCCATCCCTGCTGAAGAGGACACAGTGCCTCTTTGCAGGGGGAGGACTGAAGCTTCTATTGCCTTTCATAATTTAGTCTCATAGGATTTTTTTATTTTTTTTTTGCCAAAGTAAACTGGTGAGCAATAAATCATCTGCCTTTTTTCTTTTTAGGTTGACAGCTGATTTCCTTCCTCTTTCTCTTTGAAGATCTCAGCTCTTCTTTTGTAGTTGTTAGTTAAAATGTTGGCCCAGGGTCTGTAGAGTTCTCAAACCTTTGCAGCTCGGTGGATGCACGAAGTATTATAAGATCTCAGGAACTGCGAACTCTTGCCAGAAAGTAAACAGCTAGTACAGAAGTACAAAGGGCAGCATTTTCTTTATTCTTTTGCACACAGATAGGTGATTGCCAAATATCCACATCAGGCTTGGGGCATGAAGTGCTTGATCTTGTTTTTGAGATTTCAAACAAAAAGTACTCATAGTCAACACAGTGTGAAACACATGTGCATTTTGTTGTTGTTCTTTGTTTCCAGTTGTTCTCCTCCACAACCTTTTTATAGTACTTTGAGCTTCCTCTTTGCTCTTCACAAGTTACATACAGTTTGCATTGAGTTTGAATTCCCCAAGCACGTAAGGGCAGGAGGCAGTGAAATAGGCCAGGCTGGCCCTCCTCTCGGTGGGAGAGCTTGCCTCGCTATTGACTTTCAAAAATAATTTTTTTTGACTGTATTTGTCTTTGGTGGTTGGGAAAACCAGCAATGGGGTTGCTTTAATTGGCAGAGGTACTCAACAGCAAAGAACATGCTGTTTATTATGTATGCGTAGTGCTGTTTTAATGGCTATTATGAATCAAAGAGGATTTGTATTTATTTCATTAGGTGTTTTTGACTATTCCAGCCCAAATTAATGTATAAAGATTTTATATAAGCATACCCACCCAAGAAGTGTTGAAAGAATATTGGTAAGGTTACAAAGTGAGGGCCAAAGTTAGGAAATGTTTGGATATAAGTCCTCTATCCAACTTGCATTCCTTTCTTTTCTACAGATGCATTAAGGTACAGCTGCTGATGTGTAAGCCTGTAATATAGCATTTGAGTTAAGCTGAGGTATCCTACCAGGCCTTCAGCTTCCCCGCACACATGCAGACACTGGGCAGTGCTACCAGCTTCAGTCCTCTCTTTGCAGAAGTTACATCAGTTGCAAAGAAGAACAACACATTTCCTGCCAAAGGATACCAGGCATATTGGTGAAGTGTTCTCTTGTGGAGCACAGATCATGGGTAGATGCTGTGGCAGATCTGTCAGCCCTGTGTCTTGTCTCCTGTTCTTGAGTGGCAGTAGGGATCTCTGTTTGGGCAGCTGAATGCCACCTTTAATATCCATTTGCTATCCTATGAGTTTAAACACTGGATCACATGTAGACACTTAGGCTGAGACACCTAAGTTTGGGTTGACTCCTGCTGATAACATCAGAGTACCCAATCTCATATCCTTGTTTCCGCAAGAGGATTCAATTCTCTTAATTTTTTTGGAGGCAGTCAATAGTGAACGTTAATCTGTCCGTCCACTGCAAAATCACCTCATTCCCACCTTGTGAGGGGACAGAGCCCCTCTCTGCACTGACTCTACCTCATGGCTCTTTCTTAATCCTGGTTTCCTCTTTATAGATGTCTCAGCTCAGTTTCAATCCCCTTGCCCAGGCTTAGGTTCTGTCCTATACCTCTGCCTCCCCTTGCTCCACTGGAGATATTTCCAGACGTGTGGCTACTGCTTAGCTAGTCTTATCAAACTCTCTCCCATCCTCCTTCTCCTCTTTTACCTCTTGACGATGCCAGTTGTTCAGCCCCCAGCGCCAGTCCCATTGCTGCCAGTGCCTGTCCAATGTATGTGTCAATGTCCCCATATAAAGCAGCTGCATCTAGGTGCCTTTTTGCAAGGACAGAAATGTTTGCCTGGTTCACAGTCTGCCCTGCTGAATTGAGGCTCTTAGATTAAAACCAAAGATGAGCTAGAAATTTCCCACTAGAAGTCACCATCAAATTGCTTTTGGTATTAAAAAAAAAAAAAGACATTTTCCTGCAACGTTTTTGAGAAACGGCTGAAATATTTTGGCTGAAGTTTCCCCAGTCAGTTCCTGTTTGGGGCAGATGCAGCTTTGGAAAACTTCTGCTCTTTCTCATTGCTGTTTGGCAAGGCTTAAAGGCGACTTAAAACAGGTTGTTAAAAAAGAAATTGCCAAATAGTTGATTCAGATGCAATCCCAGTTTTGAATATGTGTCTGTATCTAAAGCCATATATCAAGTTTATGACCTTAAAACTAGTTTTGTAAGGTATTACAAAGGTATTACTGCTGACTTGCTCTGCAGCATTCTGAGCAGCTGACACAGGAACTGCCTCTTTGTGATTTTTATAAACCAAAGAACTTCAGTAGTGGGGAAAGTTCACTGTGGACTGCTCTGCATTGTCCTGCTACCTCATTTCCTCTATGAAAAAAAGAGATGAATTTGGCTTGAAAGCATAGTTGCAGCAGCTGAATGTTTGTGGTTACATCTGGAGGAACGAGCTGAGCTGGTGGTTGCTTACAACAAGTTAAGTTTCTTAAAAAGATCTGTGTGCAATGGCACTTGTTGCCAGTGAGCATATTGTTGCATGTGTGTGTTGAGAGAGAGGGACAGAAAATTTAGGATATGTCCTCACAGTGCTGTGCTTGCTTTTTTTTTTTTTTTTTTTTGGATAGAAACATCTCCAGCTCTTTCTTTCTTAAGAGGTGTTCATCTGTCAGCATTGTACTAGCCGCCTTCAAAGGCTTCACACTACAAGGATCAACAGAACACTTACGACACCCTGTACACCGAGCCACACATACACACACAACGGTCCACATCATATTTCCCAGCTTCTAATAACAAAGCCGAGACCTATCACAAAAACCAAAAGCCACAACCATGACATGCTACAGGAAAGGGGCTGGAGTCATCAAGTATGCTACCAGCTTTTTACTTTAAAATATACTTTCCTGGCAGGAAGAATTTGTTAGATAAATTTCCCAGGTGGCCCTGGAAGAGGGACCACACATCAAAAGATGAAAAGCAAACAACCAAACAAAGCACTTTCACACTGGAGCAGGAGAGAAAGCAGAAGAGGAAATTCTTCCTGTCCCAAAGCTCTCCATTTGTTTTGACCAAAGCTCTCAATTTGCTTTACCCTTGAGCATGTGAATCACCTCTTCTCCCAGTGACCTGCTATACAGCCCATGCAAGAACATTACATCTGTTCTTTCAGTACAAGAGTTTCAAACTCTAGCTCTTCCCAAGATAAACCTATTTTTTTTTTCCAAAACTAAAGTGAGTAATATGTTCAAGAAGAAGGTTAGCCATTGGAGTGGAAATGCTAAGTCATGGCTTGAACCAGCGATTGAGCACCTGGTGGGAAGGCAGGGCCAACCCAGGGGAGCTCAGGTGCATGCAATCTGAGTGACCAGAAGGGGTAGATCCTGGCTCCACCCCTTCCCAGACCTCATTTAAGGGTTGGCAGTGGAGGCAAGAGTGTTTTGTGGGAGATTCCTGTGTAGCTGAGGTCTTTTGGAAGTAAGCAGATTTTCTTCTGCTTCTACGCAAAAATCTGACTCCCCAGTTGATCTTCCAAAAGCACTGAAACATCATGTTGCTACGTTGAAGTTTAAGATGTTCCTACGTTCCTTTCCCTGAAATGGTGTCTGTCAATAAAACTTCAGTGGAAGTCTGTTCTGAGGGTCTGAAGAGAGGCAGTTGGGATCTAACACTGAAGAGTAGCTTGTGCAGAGAAAAATCCTGCATAAAAGCTTTGGCTGAGGTGAAAGACAGCTTATTACACATGCCGTTGTGCAGACAGCACCGCAGCTGGAGGTCCCCGAGGACCCCCTGCAGTTGGTTAAATGTTGGTATTTCAGGTGCGTGGGACTGCAAGGCCAAGGGACTGGGAAATTTGCTTTTCAAATTTCTTTGCAATCAAGACGAGAGTCAGTGGTCCTGGAGAAACAAATAACTTAAGCCCTGTGTGGTTGGAAATGTTTATTTTGTTCTGGGATGTTATAACTGGCATATTATGGCACATTAGTTGTGTTTTCACTCTGAGTGCTACGAGAGGGCAATCCAAGAGTATTTTGGAGCTGTATTTACTCCTTTTCCAAAACAGCTGCTACCTTTTGCGTTCTTGAAATAAACAGTGCTAACAGTAAGCACACTTAGTAATTAATACATTCTAAAATACAGTTCTCTTTTCAGAGTATTTTAATGAACTGTAGGGGTGGGTTGTCTTTGGCAGGAGCACTGCAGAGGTATCCAACAGAAAGGGCAAGGGTGAAAGGCTTGGAGTGGTTTGCACAGCCCTCAGCTGCTGGCTGTTTGTTGATCCAGTGGTGCTGGTTGTCACACTTAGTGCTGGTGTCCTACCAAACACCCCCCCAGGGTTCCTAATGCTGCCTGTTTAATGCTGTGTTATCATCACTGTATCAAAATCACACTAACTGGTGCTTGGTTTATACACGCTGTTCAATAAAAGGGCAGTATGTCTGAATAGCGTGTAGTCCAAAGAAGCAGAAAATGATGCTTTAAATTACAGAATCCTGCCCAAGAAACAAGATTTAATTCTCCAACCTTCAGAATGGGTGATCCTGCTGTTCTAGAGCCTTGTTCCTGCTCAGAAGCTCACCTGGTGCTGGTAACTGCAGAGTGCCCCACTGGAGCTCAAAAACTTCAGGTTTAATTCTGGTTAAGCAAAATATCTTCCACATTTTAAAGACAGAGTTTAGAATTCTGGTCCCAGCCATGAGTATTTTTTCAGCATAATTATGTTTTTGGTTAGAAGTGGTGACTGAGATGAAACTGGGGCATCCCTGCTGACTTCTGGTTTTCTCCAGGGCTGTTTCTTCAGCTGTGCTGCTTGGTTTCAGCAAAGTGGGGTGCAGCTGGGAATGAGTCTCAGGTGTCTATGACTAAGAGAGCCAATGAGAATGTTCTTGATGGGATTTTAATATTGGCAAACCTTGTAATTACAAATGCTGTCCAGTGGATGTTAAAACAAGTGCCAGGAAGATGCTCATAAAACAATCAAGTCTGCTGATTGGATTTCATCCGTAGATAATGAGCAGTAGCTGTTGTGTAGAAAACTGAAAGCTTGAGAGACAGAAGAGCTGGTGAGGGCCAGGCAGCGTGGTAATGGCCGTGGGTTATTTGCTGGTTCATGAAAGTGGGTGAAGTTGTTCATTATTTAGTCACTGAGCTGAGTGCTGGTTATGCAGTAATGATGTGTGGAGCCACTGCTGGATGCAGCAGCTCTGGGCCTTGTGCTGCTCCCCTGGTTGGGACTGGGGTGTCCAGGGATGTCTGGGAGCCCAGGTGCCTGTGGGGGAGGCATTCCATATGAGGAAGTTTGTCTGAGGTGTGGCTGGGAGCAGAGCATGGGTATGTCTTTCACTCCTTAACATACAGATATAACAGAGTATGGACCAGGGAAGATGGGAAGGCCTGAATGTATTCATGTGCAGCACTAGCTTTTATACATGTATCCATATCTTTAAATGTGTATGTATTATAAGGGAGGTATATATATTCTCACACATTATTACTATTATTGCTCAAATTCTGGAGATGAGTGAGATGAATCCAGTTATACCCTTCTATTTGCTGTGTGCATAGGCTTCTCGCTCCAAAAGGCTGCCCCTTTTCTGTTATTTCATGAATCTCTCAAGTGAAAACCTTTTTTGATAGCCTGACTGTTTTGTGTGCAATCCCCTCTCACTTTTTCAACAAAACTTAGAATTCTTTTTAAAGAAATGCTCATAAGCTTCTCTTCTGCAGTGATCCTTTGTAGTTGTATTTGAGGGTTGTCATTATATTATTAATTTGTTGGTTATTTGTGGAGTTCCTTAAAGCCAAATTACATTCACTTTTCTTTAGGGAAATTGTATTTCTAAGACATATTTAAAAGGCTGTTGCCTGCGGTCAGGGACTTTAAGAACATGCTTTTCTTTCCGCTGGGGGCAGATTGCTTTAAATTATTATTGACGTGGTAAAAATAGGAAGTAAAACTTGAACTCTGAGTGCTCTTATTTGTTGGTTTTTAATTTTATTATTTTCTATTTTTTTTTTCAAATAATTCCCCGCAGTGGAAATCAAACACTTCTTCTTAAAATAACTGCACTCTCACCGGATGATTCCTATATCCAGGACTGCTCTTTGCAAACTTAAATAAACACTGAACTCTTATCACAAATGGCATCTATTCAGAGCTCATTACCGCAAGGTTCTGCTGTGCCAGTGGAGATGCCCCAGTGAAGGAGCAGGGCTTTGCCTCCAGGTCTCCTGCTGCCCTATGGGGAAGGAACATGGCTCTGTGAGAGGCCCCTGTGATTGGCGTTACCTGGCCACTTACCAGCACCTGCTGGGATTCTTTCTCCAGAAGCTCATGGAGTCATGGCATCATTAAGGTTGGAGAAGACCACCAAGTCCAGCTGTCAACCCACCCCACCATGCCCACTGACCACATCCCTCAGTGCCACATCTCCACAGCTCTGGAAAACCTCCAGGGACTGGAGCCATCCAGGCTGCTCTCTCAGAGCTGGGCAACTTGCAGGTGTTGCA
This sequence comes from Numida meleagris, assembly GCF_002078875.1. Taxonomy (NCBI): domain Eukaryota; kingdom Metazoa; phylum Chordata; class Aves; order Galliformes; family Numididae; genus Numida; species Numida meleagris. The sequence continues at coordinate 5,708,602 of NC_034410.1, read as the reverse complement.
CTGGCAATGAAACAGCCTTGCTCTTAAGCAGGTAAATAATCCTTCTGTTGTCCAGAAATCCCTCTCTTTACAGTGTAAAATGTCTGACTGCTCTTTCTGATATAAACTAGCATGGTATTAGGGTTGTGACCATTCCTCAAGAGTTCCTGCCAGTCTGCAAGTGTTCACGTTGCTCGTACCCATGGCATTCAGCCTCCCACTAATCCATGCCTCTGTAAATGAAAACGAGCAGATAAACTGCTGTACTTTACTTTCATTAAGATGACAAATATGTTTACCACATTCTTTATGGTGAGTTTTTGACTCTTTGCCAACTGTCTGCATCGCATTAGATTTATTTAAAAGCATTTATTTTCTGACAGTGCTGACTTTAAGTGCTGCAGGGCAGTGTTACCTCCATTTTTTTTTTCAGCAGCCAGTTGATACCAGTGGGGATCTTTGTTCTTCACCTTCTACACCTTTGATGACATTTTAACTGCTCATTATGGCATGTAGGCTTTATCCTTTTCTAGGTGGACTCTTGCTTCAATTCAGAGTTAATGGTTACTATTTATTGCATACTTTAGACTAGCATGCAGCGAAGTTGGTACGTGCATGTAGTGCCTTAAAAAACCCAGAATCCCCAATATGAAGAACATTCTGTCCCTAGGCAGGCTGTGCAAACACAGGAGTACGTGAGTAATTTACCTGTGCCCTGGAGTTGTGAGGACAATGTAGGTGAAATAGCTCAGTGTCCAGCATGACTGGGCCCTAAGATGAGTGACAAATAGACATAAAGCTCAAAGAAAAGAAAACAGGCTGTGCAACCTGCAAGAACATCTTAATTCCTGGATGGCTGTGCCATGATGTTACTGCAGCGGGATGCTTTCTCTTAGGTAAATAATTAGTGCTCTCCAGAGAGCTGCAGATGTGCTATAACATCTTATGTTCTCAGCCTCAAACCCTAAACCAAAAGCTTTAAAATACCACAGACAGTTCCGGTGGGGTAGGTTTCAGGTGGAGCTGATGACCACCACCTCTTTCTCCTTGCTGCCTCCTTATATCCCAAACCATTCCCTGGCTTCTTGGGCTGATTCCCCCATGCCTGTGGGGAGGGGGACCTGAAGGACCTGGAGCAGAGGCAGCAGCAGAGCTGAGGCATCTGCGCTGGACACATCCACGCTATGTCCTCATGGAAGCACTCGTCCTTGGAGGTCCCACTTGACGACCAGTGAAGCTGGGAAGTGACATTGCGGAGTACAGGTTCTCATAGTTCCAGTGTGAAGTCTTGGTGTGCATGCAGAAGTACAGGGCTTCATGCTGAAGCCCACAGTCTGAGCTTTTTTGTTGACCCACCAGTTCCTACTCCCATGTGGTTTTCTCTCATTTCTGGATGCCGCAGTATCATCCTTCCTCTGTTCTTTTGTGGAACTGTTTCTGTTCTTTTCTACACTGTAATTCAGGTCACACTGATTCAGCAATAGCTACTGTTGAGTGCTGCACAGTTCTGACTTAAAATCTCCCAATACCTCATTGGTACCAGTATTGCAATCCACCTCAGGCAAGGCTGAATGAGGGACCACTGAATCTCCTACATTAATTTTGCTCTGATTTATTCTTCCATGGATATCAGGATATCCCTCAGGGACCTCACCTCTGTTGTAGAGTATTAGCATCCAAAGTGTCGGTCCTTCATGAGTTACTGGGCACCACATCCCAGCCCAACCCAAATAATTCTCCCCTGTCACTCAGAAACATCCATTGGCCCCATCACAGCCCTGCTCTGACACCTTTCCAGCAGTGCCTCCAGCCGCAGCCATGGAGGAAGCAGGCTGTGTCTGTCTCTAGACATGGGGATGAGGTGGGAAAGGTCAGCACAGCATAGGGCACAAGGCTGCTATTGCTCAGCCTCCAAAGCTGTCTCTGTATGAGCACTCAAACTTTTCAGTATGGTTTTGGTTTGGGTATACATGTAAATACAGAGAAGATAAACAGCTACTGAAGAGCTAGGCATATTAATTTGAGCGGGTATCAGCTGCGTGCATATGTCCTGTTTTTGGTTCAGGGCATCCCTAGCACAGTGCCTTGGCTGCAGAGGCTTGTGGGGTGCTCCTCCTCCAGAGAGATGGGTGCTTACTCACTGGGTTTTGATGGATCTCGCATGGATGCTCTGCTTCTGGCTTGTCAACAGTGAGTCACAAATTCCAACTGTTCGTTTCATTGCTTGGTAGATCATGCTGAAAAATTGCAAAGAAAAAGCTGTCACTGAGATGAATAAAAGATGAAGTGTAGATTTTGTTTTGCATAGGGTATTTCTCTTCTCTCTTTCCATTTCATCTCCACCACCTTAATTTTTAAATTGTTATTATCTTTGGTAATGAGCTCCACAGTTCATTGCTACCTCTTACTATTGGGATGCAATGTTTTTTTTTTTTCCTTGTACTCTCTTTTCCAGTCCTTGCAGATCACAGCTGCCCTTTGCCAAGAATCTGCTCCCAAGAGACCACGTCCTCTCAGGAACTGGTGTCATTTATGGTGTTACTCAGTGGTTTTCTGTCCCCAGTTCATCTTCCACTTGGGCCCTCCTTGCCTTCCAACCACTGCTGTGGCTTTTCATGCTCTTTAAGGAGTTGCATTGCTTCCCCCAGCTGTGCTGCCTTCTTGGCTGCAGGATGCCATGGTGCACATCTGTGCTGCATGCTGCTTTTGGTTGCTGCTCCCTGCAGCATTTTGCAGGACTAAGGCATCCATAAATACAGTGACAGCATTCCATGTAAATAGGTATATGAAAAAGGACCTACAATGAACAAATGCTCTGCCCTACCTTGCAGGGCTCTGGCTCAACTGAATGCTTCCATCTTCCAGTTTCTCCATGGATTTTTTTAAGGACTGCTTGCTTAGTAAGTCAGGACAAGGAAATTTTAATGGAAGTAGGCCCTATGAACTCATTCATGTAGTACTTACAAAACCACTGGATCTTTGTGAAAATTATAGCATATAAATAACACCAACCAATGGCAAGGCCTTTCTGTTTCCTCTGGGAAATGGTGGAAGGTTGCTGTACTGCCAGTTGGAAATTCATGATATTTTAGGCTTGCACTTGGACCAAAAAGAAGAAATAGGATCAGTGTTTTGGAACAGAGTGAGCGAATTGTGCAGGAATTGTGTGCAACAGAATCTGAAGCTGACTGAGAGTCTGGCTCTGAATTTTTTGTTAAACTCTTCAAATTGAAAAACAAGATACAGCTGGTACAACAGCGACTGTTCCAGTTAGGCAGCCAGCTTCGTAGCTCGAGGCTGGTGAGAACGAGGTAGTCATGCATCTGCTTTCCTCCTGTTCTGATCTATGGACCACAAGTGAGAGATTGATTCACCGCAGAAGGCACAAGTGGGTTCAAGCAACAACAAAAAGAAACACTGAGAAATCTATTTGCATGAAAAGATGATTATGTAAAACACTTTCTGGAGGCTTATAGGACTTTCCTTAGTGCATAAGGAAAAAGCTGGAATTTTGGATCCCTATCCTTACAGACTCCCAGAATTTGTCAGCAAAGGATATTTGCAAGCATATGTTGATGGTTGCCTTTGGGTGGCATTCTTACGTTGCATGACCTCGTGTGAGATGATGTGCACCTACTCTTTGTCACCAAGGCTGCTGCATTTCACTTCTGGGCAAACACAGCCTCGCCATCTCACATCAGAGCACGTGCACTGGCAGTCACAACTGACACCTCAGACCTGTGGGTTTAAGAATATCTTGGGGGTTCTTAGGCAGGACACGTGCTGCATAAATGCAAGCAATCATTTAATAGCTGTAAAAATAATAGCAAAAATTCTTGCCTATTTTTCATCCCAGATGGGTAAAAGAGAATGGCAAATTGCTAAGTGTTTTTTTGTGGATGTCAGAAGCTGGATGGAATCCAACAACTATTTCAGCAAATATTTATGAAATTGAATCTAAACCATTAACTGTTCTGCTTATCTCAGATGTGGTTGTGCAATGTGTTTCTCTTGCTTCTATTCCTTATCCAAAGGTGGGGGAGGAAGGGGATATTTTCAAGGTGGAATCTGTGCCATTTCAGTCTTAGAGACCAGAATTGGTTTTGAAGACGAATCAACAACAACAAAAAACCTTTAACAGGTCTTGGTGTTTCTTTAAATTGGCTGTATCAAACTGAGCTCTGGGCGTGATCTGAAAGGAATGATTTAAGGAGATGAGACAGTTTCCTGGCTTATAATACCCGTTTTATTTGATCTGATCTTTAATCAGAATAATCCTTTTAAGCTTCCTATACACGGAAGCGTTTGAGCTGATCCTTGCTTTGTGGTGCAGTTTGGAGGAGAACCTCTTTTACTCCAAGACAGCACCAGTCTTCCTTTTTGTCCTCTCTAAGAACAGCCACAGATGGGTCCTTTCTCCTACAGCTGCGGTGGGACAGGCACAAATGTGTTTTGCTTGCCCCAGCTGGTAGATTAATTTCTCTGGTAACACTGAAACAGAATTATAAAAGGAAGCTTGTTTATTTTCCCAAACTATTTGTATGTTCCGCATGCATAAAATATTCATTAAGCTGGGGAAAAGCCTCCTAAATGCTAAATATTTGTTCATTTCTGTATTGAAGGAGGCAGACGCTGAGCTTGTCTCAGAGTGCTCCAAGCAATAGCTGCCATTTGTGAGCGAAAACCACGTACTGTTTGCAGTCTTTTTGCTCAGAAGGGATGCGTTTTAGCAGATGGAAGCGCACCCAGCATGCCTCTGGTGCTGCTGAACAAGAATTCCTTCCTGGCTTTGGTGATGTTTGTTATTTGATTTGGACAGAATAAAGGGCAGCGCTGGTTGCACCTGCGTGCAAAGGGGAGCAAGCTCCTGCCACGCATTGTGCTGAGTTCTGAGTAGGATGGACAGTCAGAGAGCAGTGTGTAAGCCACACTGCTCACACTGTCATGATTTAGGAGCCAGTAGCCATTAATTAAAGCAAGCCCCCTGCATTAAAAACTGTTTCAGTCCATCCTGGCAAAAGTTATTCTGAAATGGCCAAGAAAGGGTTGGCAAAACCTCATGGCTCAGGCTTTGGCCACCTGTTTCTCCAGAGAGGTGTCAGTTCTTTGCATGAATGTTTTGATGCCTTTTGTTGAAATATTGGAAGCTGCAATAGGATCTTTCTGCTTTTTGCCCTAACATTAGTGTTGTTCTACTAGGGGTGACCTGATCCGTGGCAGACTTCAACAACATCTTGGCCAAGGACGTGGCCTCATGGTCTGGAGGTGATTTCTTTGCCAGTAAATGACACTTTATGAGATTGCTCGGTGGATTAATCATAGAATCACAAATGGTTTGGTTCAAAGGGATCTTAAAGCCCGTCCAGTTCCAGCTCTCTGCTGAGGGCTGGCTGCCCAGGGCCCCATCCAACCCAACCTCGAGCACCTCCAGGGATGGGGCACCCACAGCTCCCTGGGCAGCAGTGCCAGTGCCTCACCGCCCTCTGAGTAAGGAGTTTCTTCCTAGTATCTAACTTAAATGCTCCCTCTTTTAGTTTAAAGCTGTTTTCCCTTGTCCTATCACTAACTGCCCTTGCAACACGTTGGTCTTCCTCCTGTTTATCGGCTCCCTTTTAATCAGAGCTGAACACGATTATGAAGAAACATTTTTAAAAGAATTGTTGCTGAAATAGAAAACTCATATCCTCCATTGCTCAGCTCGCAGTCGGAGGGTTTGCCTTGCTGTTCTAGCATACACGCTTAATTCCCATGACATGATTTCAAAAACTGTGCTATTATCTTCATTTCTAATGGCAGTGTCACACTGCAGCCGGACAACCTGTTTTCCCAGCGAGCAAATTTTGAAGCGAATTAAATCTTCCTCCCTTCACGCTGCTGGAGGGGGAACTGAAGGACAGAGGCACCTTTGGTACCGACACAGAGTGGGCCCACGGCTCAGCTGCTCCGGCGCAGCGCCCATCCCTGCTCTGCACTGCCTTCCCCAGCGCACCGATGCAGATGCAGCCTCGGTTACGTGAAACTCCCGCTCCCAAAAGCAGGCTCTCTTCCGATCCCACTAAAAAACATCCGCGGTTATTTGAACCCGCCGGCTTTCCCGGCGGACCCGCAGCTCTAGGCTCATGATGCGGTGTTCAGTGAGCCGCTCGTGCAGGCGGTGCGCTGCCGGAGCGGGTCGCCGCAGCCGGGCAATCGAATCCTGCGATGGCTGAAGCATCCCTGGCACGGAGCCCGCCGCGAAGCGTCGCCTGCGTTCTCCTGAGTTACCTCCGCTCCTGCTGTCCCCGCGCAGCGCTGCGATGGGAAGGAGGAACACACCCAGCCCCGCTCCCCATCTGTTGCGGCGTCGGCTTCAGTAGCAGAGGCTGAGATGTTTAAATGTGCTTGCCCTTAGGGAAAAGCCTCGCGTGCGGTTCTTCAATGGACGTTTCCAGCCAGACTGCAGGATTTTTCAGAGCTGTAAGTCAGAATGTGGCTCGCCTGTCTGTGGGTTCCTTCAGGTTTGATTTTTCTTTTAATTCATTTATTCTAACAGACTGGAAAAGGGAATAGGTTTTGCATTCATTTAAGCGGAGAAGCCTGAGTGCACTGCAGGACTCTGCTGAGAGGCGTTCTTCAGGCTGTGTAAGAGATGCGTGGTTCTCGGGTATTTTGTTTTTTTCATCTTGTTTTGTCTCTTTTGTATGCATGGCTGGCACAGGGCTGTTGTCCTGTTTTTACAGCATTTAGTTACAATAGATATTTCAAGGCTGAACAAAATGTTCTTTTATCTAGTTAAAGAATGCAGCCGGTTTTTTTTCCTTGCATAACTTTTCCTTAGTGTTTTGGAAAGAGAGATTATCTTTTTGGGGTGTTTATTTAATTTCAGCCTGAAACCATCTGCTCTCTGCATCCTGCAATGCCTGTTTTCTCATCCTGATCATCTCAGGGCAGCCTGAACTGCTGTGCAACCCATTGCTGTGGCTAGGCATTGCAACCCCCAAATTACAGCTTTTTGGTAGGCTCGTGGATTGGAGCTTCTATTTGCTGTCTGCCCTTCTTTTCATGTGATATTTGACTCTGTGTCAGGGTAAAGATGCGTATTGTTGCCTTCACGTGTTCCTTTTGCATTTTTCCCTTTCTGCTGCCAGACTTAACACTGAGCTCACTGCAATTCGTGGGCCTGTGAATGAATGAACGTCCGATAATGATGATGGCTCTTTCTTGGGATCAGATGCAAAGCTTTGGGTCTAACAGTGCCCTGTTAGTGAGGTGTTGGAAGGGCTTTGGTGAAGGGTAACTGGAATTTATGCCAGTGTAAGATACGGGGGATTTTGCCAGCTCCTCTCTGCTGTGCTTGTTGCTCCCTGTGTTGTAGCTGTTGCTACGGGACCACATTTCAGCTGCACAGAGAGTGGGATGGATTAGGGTGTCTGCTCTGGGGAAGAGATTTCAGCTCGATCCCTGTATGGGAAGGAGGCTGGACTCTAGGAGAGGTGGGGCAGCAGAGGCTGCTCTGGCTCTGAGCAGCCCTGGGAGATGAGAGAAATCTGAAGTTGGGAGCTGGGGCCTGGAGCCTCAGTGGGAAGAAGGAGTGAGTGGCAGGAGGATGAAACGGATCCTGCTGACACGGGGCCAGCCCACTGCGTTTCAAGTGCTGACTGGATCGAAAGGGAGGCAGCAGGAGAGCCAGCCCACAGGGACTGCACTGCTCATCGCTTCTGTACAGGGTTACTGAGAGTGGAATGAAAGGGTATTCATTCTGATAAATGACACAATTTGAAATACACGCTAAAACCACAGGAAAAAAAAAACAAGCAACCATGAATCTGCACTAGGATGTCTTACAGCCATCAGGAAGAAATTAGGAGAATAAAAAGCAATATTGGTGGAAGCCTTTAAAGGTAAATCACAGAGCTGGAGGAAATCACCCATAAGCACAATTTGTTTCAGGCCGTATGCAGAGCCGAGTTTTCCATCAGGAAGAGAAGACCCTTGTGCCATTGTGACGTGTTCCACCGCCCAAGTCAGTCCAGCAGTGAGCTGATTTAAAAGGCAAGAAACACTAAATCATCTAAATTTAAGAGAACTGACACTTAAAAAAACTATGAGAGCTTGTTGCGTATATGCCCACACAGTAAACGACTATATACATGTTTGCCATGTATATTCTCCAACATGAGAGCACGCATTATATGTGTGTAAAACAAGAAGAGATGCCCGGTGAGGTGAGCTCTGCCACTTCCAGTCCCTGGAGGCCACAGTCAGCAGTGACAGCCTGCTTCTGTTTCTCACTGTAGCAACTAATGCTTTTGCTTGTAGAAGTGATATGTTTTGGTAAACGTATCCCCTTGCTCTGATGTAAGAGACACTTTTCTAACAGGTATTTAACTGCTTATAATGACTGTGGGCAGTACAATTTCCATCCTAATGAAGCTCAAAAGAAGTGTCACTGAAGCATGCATTCAAATGCTTAACTGATAGCTGTGCAACTATTTAATATGTACAGATAGAAATTATTGTTTTTAAAGAGAAAAATAACCAGTATACCTTCAGGACCATATTACTCACATTAACTTAATTTTTGCTAGTATCGTCTCTCTTTAAAAATAGAAATCCAAGCAAGAATACAAAAATGTTATTCTGAGTCGAGGTTTCCTGCTTGTGGTTTTAATTCACCTTGAGAAACAAATAGTTTACTTCTCTTTGCTTAGTTTTGTTTCCTGCTTCGCTGCTCATCTCTTGTGCAGCAGGATTTTGGTGAAGCCCCGTGGCCACGATGGGCTGAGGCTCATCCAGTGTCCCTGGCAGAGCCTGGGTCACTGATCCCAAAGGGAGGTTTATGTGGTTGTGAAAACTGGGTTGGGACTGTCTGCCATGTGTCTTGGAGCAACAGCCATGTACCAAATGGCCCCAGCAACGCCAGGCTCGCGCTCTGCCCATCTGTCACCATGGCCAGGGAGCCCTCCTGAGTTGGAAACGTGTCCCATGCTCTCTAGGCAGGACCAAATGCTTTACAAAGCATTGTCATGTACCAGCTGCCAGCCAAACCAAATGCAATATTGCCTATTTTGGCTGACTAGTGTCTGCTTGGTTTAAAAAACAATACATAGGGCAGAAAAAACTTTTGGGGAACACAAGTGTGCAAATATCATGCTTCAGTTTTGGATTGGATTTACCTGAGTATAAGAGTGCTTACTAGTCTTTTCTCCACAGCGTATTCAGACAAGTCCATTGCAACCATCGTGCTTAAACGGGCACATGAGGATTTACATGGTTGAAATTAGAAGACTTATTAAAGGAGCCAGAAATGAATATAGCTCACTTATAAGAGGTTTTTCCTGTACTGGGAATGATTTCTGGAAAAAAAAAAAAATAAGGCTTACCAACAAAAGCCATAGACCTTGAAAGAAGCACACTGTTTATTTGGGGAGATACCCAGTTTAAAATGTTAACAATGTATGTACAATAAATAGGAAACCTTACAGTGTGTTATTTCTGTCCTTCCCTTTCCACATAAGGATTATTTCCAAACTGGACCCACTGTAAAAATCTTATTTTCAGTAATGGCTATATCAAGTGAGGATGAGTAATCCCTCTGTTGTGTTGTTCCACCAGCCTCATTGCTCACGAGGTTTCCCAGATGAGCAGGTATTGTATCCATCTTTCTTCCAGAGGTGCTCACTTGTGCCTTCTGACTCCTCCCTGTGAACAGAGCTGCGGTGCTCTTGAACCTCATCGCTGGAGACGGCCTTTGCCAGCGGCAGGGCTAGGTGTGAGGAGGCCTGCAAGCATGACGTGCTCAGCCCACGTCTGCTCTCCAGCAAACTGCCTTCTCTCCGTGGTCCTATAGCAGGCCTGTTTTCTTAACATTTAAATTCTATTTGATACAGGTGGACACGGTGGCCTCTTCCTTTTCTCTGCAATGGGTGCCCGCTCCATCAAAGAGCTAACACTCTTTCCTATACAACACCCAAAGCTGTGTACAGAAAATATACACTTGAGTAACACTTAGAAATACCAACAGAGATTAGGACCTCATTGTGCTACCCGTTGTATATAGATGCCTACAGAGTGTCTAGACTGCGGGAAGAGACGTGATTGAAGCTCGTCTTAAATTAGCCTGGCTGAGTCCTGACAGCCGTACAGCAGCGGGAGCGAGGAGCTCAAAGTGAGCTAAATTGCCAGAGTATTTACTCAGCCTCCCACGGGGATTTTACAGCCCACGCTCACTGGGTGTTGTCATGGCTACCCTTGTGCTGGAGCAGGGTGAAAGCGAGCTGGCTGATACCACACTTGTGATTGCTGTGTAGACGTGCCTGTAGTACGATGGAGTTCCTATTGTGAGGCTTCTCAACAGAGGGCAGTGGGCATGGAATGGGCTGCCCAAGGCAACGGGCACTGTTCCGAGTGCCAGAGCTCATGGAGCATTGGGACGCCGCTCTCAGATAAGGGTTGGGTTTGGGTGGTGCTGCATGGAGCCGGGGGTTGGACTCAGTGATCTTTGTTGGTTCCTTCCAGCTCAGGATGTTCCGTGGGTCTATGATTAAAGATGGAGAGGTCAAAGTCAGGCTTTGTTTATCTTGTGCCCAGTCTCCAAAGGGTAAGCAAATTGTCTAGCCTTTCCCTGCAGCCCTGTACCAGAGGAAGGGAGATGCTAGTTTTTACCTGCCCTGTAATGAGAGGCTAGACAAAATCATGGGGGAGATGACTAGTGTTTTGAGTGTCCTTGGTACCTTCCCAGAGGTAAACTAGAAAGTTAGAACAGGCAATGAAAGTATTGTCACATAAGTTCACCTACGAAGCTGTTCTGAACTGGATATGCAGTTTGTAATGAAGTTTGGATTCTCACAGAATGAACAATGTAATGTAACTTATTTGTATTGAGTGGCACTGCTAATCAGAAAAAATAAGAGAGGTACCAGTTCTTTGTCTGCAGCTCTCAGCATCTCTCAGCTCAAAGTGTATGGTAGGACTGAAGGACACACAAGCTGGTTTTAAGGCACAGTATCATACTGTGACTATGACAATCTTTTCTGTATTGTCTCTGAGAACTTGATCTTCCTTCTGTCCTTGAGGGCTTTTTATGTTGCCAGCTTCAGCAAATCGTACGAGGAGCTCAGGGAGTGGAGAATAAAGTCATCCATTCTTTTGGGAAAAGAAAGACAAATAGTCTATCCTGTGAAATTCAGCATCCTGTATATATTGTCTCTTTCTACGTGATTCTAAAGCTATAAGAAAAGCTATAGCAAACTGACTGTAAATTTACTAGATTTGAATTTTTTTTTTCCTGCTGCCACAGAATCACAAAGGAGAATAGAGCAGGAAAACAAATGGGGAATCTTCCCTCACCATGGGTTCCATGTGCTGTCCCCTCTGAGCTCCCATTCTGGTCTCCAGTATACCAGGCACAGAGCCATTCTGTTCTTCCTTTCTTTCCCTCATTTTCTGCTTCTACTTTTTTTCCTTTTTTACTTTCTTTTTTCTGCTGAGACCTACTTGATCAGAGTACATCCCTCACTCGCCTGATTTTCCAGCTAAAAGCTTTCTTCTTGTTGTTAAGATTATTCACAATTATTAACTGAAAAAAAAAAAAAAGGAATTAGTAGGCATCTGTCTTCGTAAATGCACTGAGCTGCAAAAATTAGTTGTAGTTCAAGTATTTATGGCAGGGATTTTCTGCCTGGTGTGAATGTCACTTTTTAAAATCATATATATGTAAGGGAGAACCCAGCAAGTCCTGCTCAGACAAGGCCATCAGCTGGAGGTTTTCACTTCTGATTTTGTTTTATTTCCTTCTTCCTTCAATGGTTTTCTAAGAGATCTGGCCTATAGAAACTGGGCGAAAACATCCAACTGCAGTGACTTTATGTAGTGTAGAGATGATTTACTAGACTTGATTGTCCTTGCGTTGAATCCATTCAGACTGCCCCCATGCTATAGTGTGTCTCAAGTGTTCTCATTGCATTATGGCAAAATCATCTTTTGTTTGCTGTGGTTCTGCTATTTTACTGTGGCTGACGTTCTGTTTTACAGAAAATGTGCGCTTTTCTCTGCAATACCTTGGAATCCTTTGTTGTGCTTATGTAAGAATTGGAAAGCAACTCTGTTGGCACGGAGTCCGTGCCATCTGAAGGGTAACATTTGCAGTCTCTTGCTGTCTCTCCTTATAGCAGTGTCTCTTTTGGTTGCTTTCTAATTCCCTCATCATTCATCTGATCACATTCACCAGGTCTGAAGTATGTTATCTTCTGCTTTCACTTTGTCTTAACTTATTCTTCTTGGAGGAAATGTCTCTGCAGAGAAAGTTGCCTGAGCACCTAGAAAGGGGCTTAACAAAGAGCCAGCAGCCAGCAGGGTCTGTGGAGCACCAGGCTGACGTTCCCTCCGCTCCCCAGTCAGTAGACACCTCCGTACGTGTAAATCAAGCTGCAGTATTTAAAGGCAACCACTTTTTCCCACTGGCTGGGAGTATGCAGGAGCTTGCTGCTGCAGGCATTGTATGTGGACTGTGGTGTCACAGAATATTGAGAATTTTGTTTTCCCCGCTGGCTTGCTTTCTCTTCTGTTCTCTCACCCTTTCTCTCTCTTTTTTTTTTTTCCACAACATTTTGTTATTTACACTTTTGCCAGGCTGTCCCTCATGTCACAAACATGTTGCCAGTCCCAATGCCACATTGTTCTCGGTGTAAAGGAGCTGATGAATCGGGCTGTTGCGTGCCCCTACCGATGGGCTGTGATTTACTGATTGGGGGCAGCAGTGTTTCTGTACCACTCTGAGCTCTGTGGATGCCGTGCACAGGACAGGGCTCCAGGCAGAAGTGGCTGCATCCCACCCCAGGTCTGCGTACTCCAGGCTACACTCGGTTGGTTTGCAAAGGCAAGATCCTGGCAGGATAACACAGACTTGAAAGTAAATTTCATTTTTTCCATGAACGGCATAGGAATGTGCTCTCGCAATTGAAGCCTGACACTGAGAGACAAACAAAAAACAGTCCATGGGCTCTTGACAGTTTTTCTAGATGAATCTTGTCTACAGCCTCAGAAGAAAAGGTACATTTGCTGTAGCGTGCTGGAGCTTAATGACCGTCAGGAGCTTTAGAAACGAAGGGTCTGCTGCAGGCTGCCAGTTTCCCATGATCAGGGTAACTCAGCATGGACAGCTTTTTTGAGGCAAATATTAAGGAATGATTGGTTTCATTGCTCTCTTTATTCCCTTACCTGAGAAATTCTCACTTTCAGCAGCTCTTTAAGATCAAATAGTGGCAGTTTGAACCATCAACCCACGAGTGAGAAACGGAGAAAAGTAGCTCCAGTAGCTCTTTAGTTCTTGGCGTGTCTGTTGCTGTACATGAAACTGCCAAGTTTTTTTTATATAGGACATTGAATAATCACCAGATGGATGGAGATTTTCACTTATCGGGTTCTGTGCTGGTGTTCAGCCAGCAATAAATCCCGAACTTTTTAGATTGTGCTTCTTTGGGACTGAATATTTTCATTTCTCCCTGGCAGGTCATTTATTTATTTTGATTTATTTAAAAAATTTATGGTGATTTACTCTTTGTTATTTCAAGTCTGGTGATGCATCCACTTTGACATTGATGTGTGTGCATCTGGTCTTGCACAGTCACCCAGGTGACTCCTGGACCATGCTGCCTTGGGCACCATTGTGCTGAACTCAAACTAAAGTCTCTGAATTTCATTTCTACCATCTCAAACCATCCAGGTCCGCTTGATTGTTCTTTTTAAATATGAACAAGCCTTAAAACAAACAGCACACAAATAAATCGCAATTGCCCTGTGCAGTACAAAGCTGGCTTGCACAAATCTAACCAGCTTTGTACATCTGTTCCTGCCCACTCCCATTGAGTCATAGTGAGACTTAGTCACCAGCATCCTATGTCTCACAGTACGATTTATGTCTCTATCTCCAAAACACATGCAGCAGTCTTGATGGCATGGGGGAGGGAGAAAAGCAAAGCAATGAGCAACCTACTCTTAAAGGAATAAAGCCATGTAGCAAGTCCTATTATATGCTACTGTGCCTATTACATCTAAACAACAAAATCAAAAGCATGGAAATCCCTGTATATGTCAGTTTTGAATCATTCTTTGTGCAATAATTGCGTGATTTGATATAAATCCTCAAAGGCTTCTACACAGGATTGTTCTGAAAAAGGTAATTTTAAATTCAGTCAGAGCTGCCAAGCTACGTACTCTATTCCATAGAGTTCAAGCTTTGGATTCTGCTCACAGCCTATTAGCATATGCAGTATATTTACTATTCAGAGCTCTACATAGGCTTGCAATAGACACAAACCAAGGCTGATCTAAAAAAATCTGCTGGTGCACAGATTGAGCTGAAAGAAGCAGTTCGCAACTAACATTAATAAATATTGTGACTTTCTTTGTCCTTGGTAGGGCAGCTGACATGCTCACAGCTCAGTAGTGTTAGCAGAGGAGGAAGTCCTGAGAGCCCTGTAAAGATGTGGTGCTGAGCAGTGAAGTTTTTAGCAATGCTTTGTGAGATCGGGGGTCTTGTCAGCACTCTTTGCTTAATTTCTTGATATCTTGTTTTATTTATTTTATTAAAGCAGCTGCCTCCCCGTATTGGAAAGCTGTCTCAGTAAAGTGCCACCTTCTGCCTGATTTATGTTGCGCAAATTGATGGCAATGTCTGGCAGGCATCTCATGTCCTTAAATTCAGTGCAACCCCAGCACATACCCAACACTTATTGAAACAGAGAATAATGTCTCAGAACTGCTGCTAGCACCTACACCAGGACTCTGGAGTTGCTCAGCAGAGGTGCTCAGCCTTCCAGCAGAAACAGGCCACGGTGTTGCTGTGAAGCCATCCCAAACTGAGCCACCTCTGAACCAGGCCGAAGACTTGGCCATGGCCATGGGGCAGGGACCCACCACCGCAGACAGGCTTTCACGTCAGCAGGCATGTTGCATGGCCTTGTCTGGTGTTTGGAGGGCCAGTTGCAAAGGCTGGCAGCAGGGATTTGTGTGTGAAATACTCTTTTAATACCCGCTCCTGAAATTCCGGACAACTGCTGATTTGGGCCATAAAAATGTCTTACTCCCACCCAAAACACCTCAGAAATGGGTCTATGACTCGTCAATCCCTGCACACCCCGGAGTGCCTGGCTGGCTCCTCAGCTTCAGCTATTACGGAGAAGCTTTATTAGCCTGGCTGCCAAAATAGCCTTGAAACAAAACCATAATAAAAAGGAATCCTTTTTATTCTATGTTGTTTACTGGATTCAAGGCTTTAGTGGTCTGTTACTTAAGCCTGTGGCCTCTGCAACAGAACTGCTGGAAACTCTTCTCTGACACTGAGGTCCCCAGCTGCAGCAGCGTCCAGAGCAGTGTGCCTGGGCAGGCTTTGCTGGCAGGAATTCTCCCTGGTAAGGAAAGAAACAGTGAAACTGGCTGGAAAAGGTGAAAAATGGCTTGGCCAACCAGATCTTGCTCCTGTTGCTATTTGGCTACATTTTGCCAGCCAATATATTTGTTTTCTGTATCATAAAGTGTGGTTTTCTTCCTTGTTCTCCAAAACAGTTCTGAGAAAAGGGTTTTGTTTTGTTTTCCCAAGATACCGACTAAAAAATTTTTATTCTTCTTTTCACATAATTCCAAGTATTCTGATGTAAGGGCTGTCCAAGGGAAAAGAGCGCTCAGGAGGGAATGATGCAGCACTGCGTGTGTCTGAATATTAACCTGAAGTGGCCTTGTGGATGTAAAGTCAATCCAAACTGCTCAGGAGTTTGTTTTTTCTAAGGGGGTGGCAGGATTGATGTCTGGCAGTCAGACTGCACTGGGCAATGCGAAGGACCTGCTGAGGAACATGACCATGACAGGAAACCAACCAAATTTTACAAAACAGGCCTTAATATAGCCTTAACATTGCCTTAACCCCAGGTTAGCACCACTAGGAGCTGCAGTTGCTGGTGGCCTTCTTCCTTACAAGAAGACAACTTTGGTCCCGACAGAAGTTTTCTATCCAAGGATGTGATGCAGAACTGATGGATGCAGGGAGTGATGCCACTCATTCTTCAGCCAGGGCTCTGCAGTCTCAAATGAGAAGGTCTCTTCCCCTACCAGCAATCAAAGGATTCCTTTGGCAAAAGTTTTTTAATATCCATCCAGAACTGTGTGATTTTCTAGGGCACTTATACAAAGCAAAGCAGAGAGAGCCCCTGGAGAGGGCTATTGGAGAATATCCACACCAGCTTTTTCTAAGAGTGAGAAAGCTGTCCAAGAATGGTTTAAATCCCAGGTTCATGGCAGAGCAAGCCTAATAGGTGCATCAGCTGGAACCAGATCAGAGCAGACAGATAAACAGTAAGAGCTAGGGCTGCACCATTGGCCTGTAAAGAAGAACCACAGGTGTTTTGCAACACATTTGGAACTGCTCTTATCTTGTTTTTTTTTTTTTTAAGAGGTATTGTATCATCAACCCTGCAGCTGCGTATGCTTCTGAATAAAGAGCAACACAAGAAAGAAATAGATATCTGTTCTGTCTTCTGCAGAGACACATTTAAAGAAAAAACAAGCATCCAATATTGCCTTGCTTAACCAACAGGTTAGAACTGAGAGAGCAGTGTTTGCAGCCCGGCTTTTCATCCATCCATTCAGCAGCAGCAATTACAGACGTTATCAGAGCACTCAAAGTAAAATTATCATCCTGTTTAAAATGTTCTCCAGTGTTCAAAGAGGGGTCTTGTGCTGTCCAGATAGGTTCTGGTATAGCTCCCGTTCTTTCCGCTTAGAAGTAGAGATCTCCTATTTCTGCATTTGAAAACAGAGGAAGAAAGCATACCTCCATGGTATCTAACAGTTACCAATAAGAATGAAGCCTCCAGGTGGGTTGCACGATACTTTTAGGCTTTAGAACATAGTGTGTTTCCACTTTTAAGCTTGGAATTGTAACTGGCAACTGAAGTGTAGCTCACTGGAAAATAATTCTGCCTGCCTACCTCTTCCTGTTTTTGAAAGCTTCTGCTCAAAAGTGAAGTTATGGTTCCATTCCCAGCTGTTCCAGGTTTCCTGGACAGCTTTGTCAACCGTAATTGCTAGGTATATGTCCCACTTTTTCCTCCCAGGCTTCAGCCTTCCCAAGCTGCAGGTTTCCCCTCTGCAAATTAAAAAAGTAGTTATACAGGGACGCTAACACGTGAAGCTCAGAAGAGATTATTTGCTTGATTTATTGCATTGAAAATGACTTAGCGCACATAAAATTCCAGCTTCTTCACTACCAAAGATGGGTAGAGGAAAATGTTGGTAAATCCTTTGGCTAAATTAAAGTAAACACGAGGGGATGTGTTTTTGTGTAACTTTCCATTAGGCTCTTAAACTTCTTCACAGAGATGTATTATTTAAATCTTGCAGTAGTATATTAAAGACTAATATACTAATTCATTTATTAACAATGTTTATAAACACTGCTTATGGCCGATTAATTTTTTATTTGGAACATGTAAGTCATTTTGCTCTTAATTAATGGTAGGAATAAGCAAATGAATACAGAAGCATTTAAGGTCCTGTGGTGCCTGGCTTAGCCTCTGTCAAATCTTGATAACAGTGAAAACATAAGCTAAAATGAATAAACTCTTGGTTTTGAGGTATTTGCTTGCATTTCCATTTCCACTGAACTCGACATGAAACACACGTCGATGTGTGGTGACGAGGGTGACATTATATAGCTCGGTTGGTGCTTTGTGGTTTGGGCCTTAGTACATGGTTCCCACTTAATTTGCATGAGAAGAGCTTGGAGCACACTGATATGTCATGGATGCTTTGGTTTGTGGCCTAGGGACTCAAGGCCAGTTTGGCCAACTGGGGCTGCTTTTTTTTTTTTTCTCCCTTTCCAACTTGGCATGACTTACTCCCACATGCTTCGCTTCCAGTAATTCAATATTTTGTTCCTTATTTTTGTTGTTCGTTATGTAACTAGAATATTTTCAAACACTTGCAAGGATTATGCCTGAATTATACATATTTTTGAGCATAGTTTGGATTTAGTATGATTATACAATGTGATGTGATTAGACTCGTGGCTGTTCTGAATTCTGAAGGCCTTTGGCAAGCAAGCCTTACAGACATCCCAGCCGGTGCTAATTTTTAATTAAGATCTATTTAATCTCAAATTAGGTTTATGTGAAATTGCTATTTCTTTTTGTTTTGAACAATTTTAAATGAGATGCAGATGTGGTGGTAGAGAAGCACTGAATCATTATATTTAGTGGGAGATGCTTTGCATCAGAGTGGTTCTGCACTGGGCATGTTTTCCTGACTCTGAGATCAAGGTTTGGGATCCAAGCCTCAGTTCTTCAGCACACAGCGCTGACAGCCCATGCTTGTGCTCATAGAGTTACTCATTATCTACTTTTCTGATCAAACAGATGCTAAACTTGACACTAACACAGAAAACTTCATTATGCATTTACAAAGGAGCCCTAAAAATCCCATGGCTGGAGCACGAGATAGCATAAACAGAACAGCCGGCAGGAGGTAGAACATAATTGCAACTTGTTTTTGTTAGTTAAAGATGAGCGTGTGCGCTTTTCTTATGGCTTTGTTTTCTTTGGTGGCACAGAACTGGGGGCTCCTCTCTGCCTCGTGAAAATGAATTGGTGATTCCATCCTCAAACAACATATCTGCATTTTCTCCCTCTTTGCTACATGCATTACACATTTTGAGAACATTGACATATTCTCATTCGGGTTTTGTTTATTGCCATAAATACTCGTTAAAGAAAGACTGCAGTCCCCACTAAAGGCCACGTAGGTCGTTTGCTGAGCAAGGGGCTATAGTTAGACAGTAATTTCCTGCTATATTTTTCAGAGGGATTTGGGTACCTCCCTTTGAAACTTTCAGCACGGGACCTTCCACTGTGGCTGCGCAGATGTTGAGTGCCTTTTGATGGTGATGCACTGGGAGTGCTTCTAAGGGCTCCCTATTCACAAGTTACTTAAATCTGTTCTCCTTGCCATGCAAGGAGAAATGTCAGATCCCATGTTATTCTTTCCAGCAGTGGGTAAAGCAGCAGGCACTTTGGAGGTAGAAGTGTGGGCTACAGACACGGGATGCTCTGATAGAAGGAAGGAGACATTAATACATCTCTTTGTTTTTCTCTCTGCCATCAGGATCTCAGCTCTTTTGCCATGCCATTCTTGGACGGTGATGTGGAGAACACAGACAAAAATGCTTCTCGCAAGGTAGGATATTTCCAAAGCTTCACCTTCACTGTAGTTGCCGAGTCCCTTGATGACAAACACAATTCATTAGACTTTGAAAAGTGTCAGGGTTTTAATCTTTCCTGCCATTTACCCATTGAAAGTGATACTCTCAGGTAAACACTGTGACTTTGCAGGCCTTATCATGACAGTGCTTAACGCTATCACCTGTAAAGAATGATAACCTCGGTTCCTTTAGATACTGCAGATGCGTTGTATAACATTGTAATTTGATGGAGTGATATTGGATTACTGTGTTCTCAGGAAAACAGCTACCAAAATTTGCAGTGTTGCTACAGAAACACAGTGTCTCAGGCTCCTGGCCGCATAATTTTCACAGAGCTTTGACGTGTGAGTTGATCTGCTAAATGTAGACCTCCTACCAACCGAGTTACAGACTTGGTGTCGAGAGATACCCTTCCGAACAACAGTAGATATCCTCAAAAGCTCATCTGTTGCTGCACAGCAGACTTGTGGCAATATTTACAAGGATATGGACCTTTCTGTAGGGAGGCCATTTGTCAGTGAGTCTGCAGTTATAGTTCAAGGCAGGTGAAACAATAAATATATCCTTAGTGAATCTAATCTGCATCTAGAATGATAATAATTTAACTCTGCTGACAACATGCATCTCTATGCCTTTGTACTTCATGGCAGAGGACAGTTGTTTAAAACAAACTTCTGCAATCCATCAATAACTGAATATGTTTATAACATTGGCCTTGTTCTTTTCTGCACTGGACCTTTTAGAATTGGGCTGTAGGAGTCACTGACCAACACAGAGGAATTCTTGTAGATGCCATCAAAGCTAGAATACAGTGTTACCAAAATGCTGTTGTTTGGGGGGGCTGGATAAAGTGGCCAATATGTTGACATGCTGAAAGAGTGCAGGTGTTTCTAACTGGAGCTTGATTTTTCCCAAGGAAAGGTGAAGAGGCTGCGTGAATCTTGATCCTGAAGAAAAAAATATATCAAAGCTGATCTTGCTCACATGTAATATTTTGTGATACCATTTAACAAGTTCTGCTTCACCATTTATGAACTGCCTGTTTTTTTCTCTTACCGGTCTTGGGACACTTTTTTAATGGGTGATTTTCTTGAGAAGAACTGGAAGAACATTTAAGTAGTCACCCCCTTTTTGAAGTTTCATAGAATCATAGAATGGCTTGGGTTGGAAGGGACCCCAAGGATCATCAAGTTCCAACACCCCTGCCACAGGCAGGGCCACCAACCTCCAGATCTGGTACTAGCCCAGGTTGCCCAGGGCCCCATCCAACCCCGTCTTGAATGCCTCCAGGGATGGAGCCTCCACAGACTCTCTGGGCAGCCTGTTCCAGCACCTCACCACTCTCTTGGTAAAGAACTTCCCCCTGACATCCAATCTAATCTTCCCTCATTGAGCTTAGTGAATGCCATTTTTTTCCCCAAAACTTGGGTCAAGTTCTGCATGTGGAAGTGTGGTTCATTTTGAAATAACAATGCAACTGAGGCTTGACATCCAAAATGGTTTCTTTATCTGACGTTTTTGACTGAGCATGTAAGGCCTACATTTTTTGCCCCTAACGTGCTTAAGAGTTCTGTTCAACACATGCAACAAAGTGGTGGAAGACCAGCTGACTGTGCCCAACTTCCAGTCAGAAACAGATCATCAGATAAAATCTACTGCAACACATCTCATCATAAACAGCATTTTTGCTCCTTAATGTGAAGGATGGGATCTTTGCAGTCAGTGATTGACAACCCCCATCAGAATGCAGTATTTTATTTAATGTAAACTAAAAGTGTTCCAGGTTCTGCTGGGGCTACCTAAAGAGATTCCCAAGTTTTACTGTTCTTCTACATGTAAAATGGGTTTCATTTGTTCAAGTCTGAAATCACAGTGATGTGTACCTTCTGTTCACTGTAAGTCAGTATTTCATCAGCAGCATGGCTTTTCCATTCACAGGTAGTGTTGGAGACTGGCAATCAATCAGGCAGGTCTCTCTTCCTGCACTTAACTCTTCTGTCAGCTGGGCTATATGTCAAGCTAGAGAAGAGTAGCTCACAGCCTGCCTTTCTGATCGGCCATTAATTTAGTACCACTGATCTTTGTGAAAACCTTTTAGAAATTGTATTAACATTTTTCACAAGGATCCCCAGCACTTTAGTGTGCGAGTGCCTTTCAATCATTATCCTGTGACAATAATCCTCATTTTGCAGCCAGGAAACTTGAGTGCGGAATTACTTGTTCAGATTCACATAGGAATAATTTGACTGAGGTGGGAATGTGTCACATATTTCCTGAAGTTTAGCCTTAATCACTTCTCATTGGCATGGTTATTATTATAACTGATGTATCCTAATTTCCTTTATGACCTGATGGCTGGAGGGGCGCAGAGGTGGTTTTGACCTTCCTCTGTTGAATGCAAAGTGTAATACCCTGCAGACTCTTGCACAGAATCTTTAGCACAATGTGATGCAGCACAGTAGCTCTTGTCTCTACTGCAGATATTCTGACACTTCTCGTTGCCTCACAGAGTGCTTTAATACTCGTGGTGGTGGTGGCTTTGTCTAGAATAACTGGTATTGCTGATTGCCCCATATTCAAACTAAGACTTCAGAAATGGCTTGAATCCTTGAAGAATGACCTTACATGGTCATTAAATACATTAGTACAAATGAAAATAACCCAGAGCTTAGAAGCAATTAAATATACTAGATTTCCTCAGTCTGGATAAAGCAGAAGAGGGGAGTTTAGAGAACTGGAGAATCATGAATGGTGTGGATCAGGAGAGCAGAGGACAATTCTGGTATGGTGTGGCAGGGTGGCAGTCAGGGATGAGTGCCTCAATGCACTAAAATGGCACTAACAATTTTAGAAGTGTTAATGCCTGCAGTACTGAGAGATCTTCCATCTGAAGTGTAGGTTACAGGAAAAGATGTGGAAGTTACAGGAGGCCAATAGCCACTGCTTTCAGCCCGAAGTCTGGAATTGTGAATGGCTGAGAGAAGAAAGCAACAGAAGAAGAAAACTGCCCATGTGGAGGCAGCTAGCAAATTATATATGGAAGAGGGAAGGAGAGAAAGAATGGAAGTTTGAAAAATAACATTATTCCGTGACTTTACAGAAATAAGATGTTTGTTATAAGCTATAGATGGAAGTTTGAAAAAGAAGTATGCATCAACTGTTCTCTGCGTGGTGAAGAGGTGGGTGAGATGTTTATCTTATGTGACAATGGTGACTCTATCTCATGAATGACTTAAGCGTAGGTAAGATGGAAGATGCTACAGCTAAAGCCAAACAACTCTGATAAAACAGCTCTGAATGGATTGGCAGAGCTTTCTGCGACCAACTAGTGCTAATTTTGAATAAGTCTTGGAGCAGAGATGAGATTGCAAAAGACTGGAAAAAAGCAATTATTTTGTTAATATCTACAATATCTGCAGTTAGGATAATTTGCAGCTTTGTCAGCGTGACATTACTCCTGGGTAAAACAATGAAATGTCTAATATTGGATAGGTAATGATGCTATTATAATAGACTCATTTTGATTGGAATTAATGGCAAACAGTTCTTAATGAGCAAATTTGGGTTTTCAATGACATTATAAATTTGGTTGGAAAATGCAATGGTGCCGGTGTATATAAAAAAGAAGCACAGGACATTTCGATTTAAGGAAGTGGAATGATACTGAACAGACATGGGAGCCTGTAAAGTGAATAAAGCCTGGATGATTAAAGGAGTTGGGACTCATCAGTGGAAAATTTTGTTTCTAGGCAGACAAAACATACTGTTGCCATACTATATAATACTTTATCAGTGACTTGAAAGAAATACAAGCTCATTACTGATACGGTTTGTAGTTCATATAAAAACGAGGGTGGAGAAAGTAATGAATTCTGAGCAGGAAACTCTTCAGTGCAAAATGACCTAAGTCACTAAGACACATTTTGCAAGCAGACAGCCTCGTTCAGGTTGGCCAAACGGAGCAGTTACACCTGGGAGCAGACTTGGTTTTTGGAAAGTCTGCCACAAAGCTTTGATAAGATGTTGAGAATAGCTGTAGATAATCAGCTGTACGTGGATTCTGGATGTGACACCGTGGCTGAAGGATTAATTTGGTTTTTGGATGCGCAAACAAAGGAATAGGGCAAAACATAGACTTTGTTATGATTGCATTTGTCATTGTCTCACAGTTCTGCTGCCAGTAATGCAGGAAGATGCTGATGGGCTCAGATGAGCACTTTGTCCTGGTTCTGCTCACAGCATTGTTTTTGTTTTGTGCAGTGACTCATAAATGGTGGAACAGGAAGGAGAAACAAAAAATACCCAATTTTTACCCCCTTTCTCCTTCACTGGATAACAAATCTCCCTTTGATCTCCTTTTCCTCAGCCTTTAATTATCCATTTCTTTGTGATCAGTGAGCTGGCCTCAGCAGGAAGGACAAGGAGCGTGTCCCAGGCAGACATGGGGCAGCAGCAGTGGATGCAGTGAGGCTCAGAATGAGGACATGGGTGACAACTGCTGCACAGCCCTACACTGCTTTGCCAGAAGCATTTTGGGTTAGGAAGTGGAGCCTGGAGCCAGCCCTGCTCTTCCCTTTCCTGTCCTGCTCCTGCCTTCGAGCAGACCTGCTTGCTGTGGGAAACTTAATCCCAACCCTACAGCCATGCCAGGCTCTCAGAGGCTGCCAGATCAGCCAGCCGCATCCCATTGTATTTTAATTTGGGAAGTGTCACTGGACTTTAATTTTGGGAAGTGACATCCCTGATCCTGTAAAACATGTTGTCATCTCAATTGTTCTTGCTTATGCAGAACCAAGGGAACTAATGGGGGTGAATGTAACCACATGGTGCCCGGGAGAGAAAGTCCTTCGTTACCTTTTGGTCTAACGAAGTCAGCTCTTGTGATTCTGTGAGCTCTTTTATTCCACCATAATAAGGGAATCATCCAATTAAGTTTATTAAAGGGATTCTTTGTTGAGATTCAGCAAAAGGGCAAGAAATAAGTGCAGACGTCTATCTCGTGTGTCGTCCTTAACTGTGCTTACTGTCCCTGACAAGGGTGGTGGGAGGTGATTTCTTTCTGTCATTTGCCTTCTGAATTTTTGTAAGCGAAGAGGGAAAATAAAGATGAAATAACTCACTGTTGTAAAAGCATACAAAACTCAAATGCTTCAAAAGTGTCCTAACTACTTGGAGCTGGAGAAAAAGGAGCAGAGCTCAGTGGCGTTTAATAACTTTCATGTAAATTCAGAAACATTTTGAAGCTTTCAGACAGTTTAGCTTGAGCCCATTCGTATTCCAGACAAGTTTTTCTTCAAACTGTTCTGAAAATGAATCTAAATTCCACAGCAACTGAATCAGAGATGGAGATGTTTTGGGGATACGAAACTGCATAAGTCCCATGGCAGGCAGGAAGGGATCATGGCAGGAGCTGATCTGCCCGAATGGGAAAGATGGCATGTCCAAGGAAAGACGAATTTGTCCAAATTTGGAAGAAAAGTGGAAATCCAAGGAAGTACCTTATCTTCGTGTTTCCTGAAGCACGTAATGAGGGCATCCTCTGAGGAAGGCTGTGTGCCTATGAAAGGCCTGGGGAGACAGCTGCAGTGAGGTGCTGCGAGGGTCAAGGACAGAAGCAGGGTTCCCTGGCTCAGGCACAGTCTGGCTATTTGTGGTTAGTCTTCTCAGCACAGCTCATTCGTTTTTCTGGCCACGTCTCTTCGGCAGGACACTTCCCTTCCTTGTAGTAGTAAAAGTAGTAGTTAAAGTCCTTAAATTTTAAGTTGTCAGTACAAATGGTTTCTTATAGAGAAGGCCATCCCTGCCCCATCGCTGTCCCATCCCTGGAAGCATTCAAGGCCAGGCTGGATGTGGCTCTGGGCAGCCTGGTCTAATGGTTGGCAGCCCTGCACTCAGCAGGGGGGTTGAAACTCAATGATCTTTGAGGTCCTTTTCAACCCAGCCGATTCTATGATTCTAGAGGGCTTTCCTTTGCAAAACAGAGGAGGGATTGGGTTTTCAATACAAAGCATGGGAAGGAAAAGGGCAGTGCAGGGAATATTTGTGTCTGTGAGTGAGAAGAGGCAGGACTGAGATGGGTTTTGTGTGAGTGATGAGAGAATGGTTTGTGGTGAAGTGTAAATGGTTTGGTCTCGGTGCACTGCATTGGAGATTACCATATGGTAGTGATTAAATGTGATGTGCTTAATTCTATCTTGTAAAGATGAAGAACTGCAAGTTAGGTGAGAAAACGGTTGAAGGGAAAGGTGCTGGTCTGGTATCTAGAGGAAGACTGCTGGGTGAAGGGACAGGAAAATATGGATGAACTTCAGGATGCGTAATTCCTAACACAAGATACGTCGTAGTTCACCTGGAATATGTCAAGAGTAGTAGTACATAAGAGAGGTAAAGGGTCGTGGTCCAGAATGGGCTTGGGCACAGTCCTGCTGTGGAGCCAGACTCTTGTACCCACTGAACCACGGTGGGCACGTGCAGTCTGGTTTATGCTGGGATTTTGTCATTGAGGAGTACGCTGAAAATGACAATGAGAAATGAAGATACAGATCTGCTGGTCCATCATAGGATGGCTCTGAGCCATTCATGTGCATTGCTGTGAGAAAGGAAGAGGAATTTAGGGAGAGAGCTGTGCACCCAGGTGAGATGTCCAAGGAGCTATGAGGATGCTGTTTCCCGAGATGGAATCTTCCAGAGCCATCCAGCTCAGGCAGGTGCTAAGCTATCACTTTACATTTCATTCAAGAAATAGAAAGCAGATCTCCTAGATATAAAGGAGCCTAAGGCACCTCTCATATTGTTGCTTTATTTTCATTATTTTCATGCTTTTATTTTCTAGATACATTTTAGGAGCCTGCCGAAGATCATTCAGTTTCTAAAACAGAGCAGTTTCTCCCTAGCCCCCAAGTGAGGATCCTTTTGTGCTCCAAAGCATGCAAACTGGCAGTCTTACAGCATTTTTGGCTGTGTTTACTCAGCACTGTGTAAGGTAACTGGGTTAACCTTGAACAACCAAAGCAGCTCATGTAATGTACCGTGGGTGTCTGCTTGGCTGCCCAGCCTCCCTGGGGAACTCGTTGACATGGGTAGGGTTGCACTAGCACTCGTGTTCTTCTATTACCCATCTGCTGAGTTAGCTTTATTCTAGTTTCTCCGTTCCCTGTAGACCTGTGCTCAGAAGTTGACTTTTCTGCCTCCCCAGCATCACCAGTTTTAAGGTTTAGGGATTCCATGGTTAGAGCTCAAGGATCCCGTGTATGTTATGCACAATCCAACGCAGAGAATGTCTTGTTGTTAGTTGTGTTGTTGCACTGTTGTTTTGAGGTGAAAATTCTTCATACTTAAGAATTTTTCTTTTCAATTTGTTTGATTAGGACTTATCTGTGCATTGATTTGCATTATGCTTCCATTGTGTGTTTGTACTACATATTTCCAAAAGCCCAATTACCCGGTCAGGGTCAAACAAGGCATGTCACTGTGTGTATCCACAGGTGTGTTTCATGTTTCTGCTCATTCTCCCATCACTGGTTTTCCTGGACCATTACAAATCAGTGTAAAAGTCTTATTCATGTCAGAAAACAGAGTGCAGTTCTTTTTTTCCTGCTGCTGCTACAGCTCAGGTTGGGGGACAGTTACTTTTCAGAAGCACGTGTGGGAGTTTTGTGCCCACCTGTCTGTCATAGCTTCAGGGAATGAACCCAGAACGCACGAAGAATGGGCTGATGACCCATCTGGCTGTGCAGCCTTCCTCCAGCACTACTGCTGCAGTCATCGCACCGATGCTGCATAGGTTGCTGTGGTTTATTCCACGGCAGAAATTCTTCTGCATCCCCAGCTGATGCATGAACATCAGTCATCTTTGAACACTCACAACCATTGGCTTCAAATGATACTCTAAGGAAGAAATACTGACATAATTCCCAAAGCAAAATCATAGGTGTTTATCCTCTTCGTCGGTGGGTGTAACCTGAGTGTAATTAATGTGTGGAACAGCTGGAGAAGAATTTGTTGTAGTAATTTCCTTTAATTTAGTAGCGTGCACGTGTGTATTTAGCAGCATGCCCCTGGTGCTCTAGCAATTAACTAATTCAGCTGCCTGGCACAATGGAGAGAAAGTAGCAGGTTGTGATTGCAGTAAATGAAAACATCCTGCTGCTTCTGCTCAGAATTTGAGAATGATTTGCTCCATGCCTGGCTCGTGCTTGCAGGAGAATACTGATGTTATCTGGCAAATCGTTTCTTGACATTTTATGTTTCTGGGAGTGCTTCAGCATTTGAGGACAGTGGAGACTTTTGAAGGGTCTCCTATCAGTGTTTTGGTATTACCAAGTAAACACGCAAAAAAGATGCATGGAATATTAAAGGTAGCACCAGAAGGATGTCCTTCTCTTAGCTTTACAAATTCCATGGCTTGTCAATTTAGGAAAA
Source organism: Numida meleagris (assembly GCF_002078875.1). NCBI lineage: Eukaryota > Metazoa > Chordata > Aves > Galliformes > Numididae > Numida > Numida meleagris. The sequence continues at coordinate 5,680,974 of NC_034410.1, read as the reverse complement.
AAATGATAACGAAATTACATTCCTGGAAACAATTGAAATTTCAGAGGTAGCGGCAGATTTATATTGTGATTAAAATGAACTAGAAAACGTACTTCTTGGTCCCAACTTCCAGGTGGTAGATTTGGCAGCAAACCTGGTTGCACTGCAGTGAGCAGAGGTGTTGCTGCACCACGTGGTCGTTTCCTGGGCTGTGTAGCTCGGCAGAGAATGCTGTAGGTAGTCTAAGGTGATTTACAGATGCTGTTTTAGTAAAGTTAATAAGCTTTCATAAAAACGTTATCACTTAGGGGCTATTTACCCATAACAAAAGCGAAGTTTATTAATTTATTTACAGTGTGTTAATTATTGCAGGTCTCAGTTGAGGGACTGTGCTCGATTCTTCTTGACTCACCATGAGATGGTGATTGTGCTAGAGGTCGTGGAGTGGCACTAAAGGAGTGTTGCAAGCCATAGTGGCTTGTGTTTCATTATATTGATCCCAGTCCCTCCAAACTGAGACTCAGAATGAAGTCAAGGCATGGATTGAGCAAGAGCGTGCCTTTATTTTTTAAAAGATGGAAGAGTGAGAGTGGAAAAAGAAAAGAGAAGAAAAGGAGACACTGCATTTTCTTGTCTGATGAATACCGTCAAGAGTCTGTTGTTGCTTTTGGTACCCAGTGCTTTAGTTAGAATTGATTTATCCTTTCCAAAAATTTCCCCTTGACTGCAACTACTCCTCTAGTCCTTCTGCAAAGGGACAGGTCGTCTGAGACTCTTCTTCCATGTCATCAAAAATAAATGTGCAGGGATGAAAAGCAGTTGAGCATCTTTCCAGACATCTCCATGCTCCTTCTGTTGACCCAGGCTGCTGGTGCCCATCCTTTTATTCAGAGGTTGGTGAGGCAGTGGCACAGGCTGCCCAGAGAAGCCGTGGATGCCCCATCCTTGGAGCTGCTCAAGGCCGGGTTGGATGGGGCCCTGGGCAGCTTGATCCAGTGGGGGGCAGCCAGCCCATGGCAAGGGTTGGAACTAGATGATCCGTAAGGTCTCTTCCAACCTAAGACATTCTATGATTCCATGATTCTAATAAAGGTATTATTTCCCTACCATTCCTACGTTGGCAGCAACGTACTTCCCAGCTATACTGACACATACCATGTGCACCTAGCAGACAGTAGTTGTTTAATGCTCCATACGTACTTACATCCCTTTTGTTTTGCATATTGGGAGCAAGGAGCAAGCAGGCAAAGGACTCAAACCCCACCACACCTCATGCAGAAGGCAGCATGTTGTGCCCATACGCATGTGAGCCATGGCCTTTGCTTCCACCTTTACTGAAGATCTGAAACCCACCGCTCTTGATCTCCAGGAACAGGACCTGTCATTCATGAGAAATGACCTCAGCTAAAAAAGAATTCTTGATCCCACAGAAGTATTTTGTACATCCAGGAGGAAATAAACTCTGCATATAGCTCAGGCCTGGGCCAATCCCACAGTGGTTTGCGTAGGCTTCTGTTAATTGTGTGTGGGGAGAACTTCATCTTTGCTTCTTTTTTTTGGTTTGTTTTTCTGGGCTTTTTCTCTCCGCTTCTCTAGATGAGCCTGCACAGTGCAGTGCTGTATTGTGCACAGATATTCATGCTAGCTGGAAAGCCAGCACAGATCCCTGAAGAGACAGAGCTGTTAGAAAGGTCGTGCCCAAGCTATAGGCTGGGCTGATTATCTGGAACATTGCCACTCTAGAATGATTGTTCTATTTTGGGACTGGAGTTGAAACCCCCATGGCAGAGTCTGGCACTGGGAACTTGTGCTCTCTGCTGTGCCACATTGTGCAGTGGACATTTCAGTACTGCAGATTGGTGCTTAAATGCAGAATGGAGGCTTCAGGGTGTTGTGTTGGTTTAAGGGAGGTCATTCATTGCCCTTAATAAACTCATTGCTGCCCACCTTTCAGTTTTCTGGGGAAGGAATGGGAATGTGCAGCAAATAAACCTGGTAAGATATCCTGAAGTATGTGTGTGATAATAAAGTTCATGCACATGGTTTTAAATTTTTGTGAAATTAAAGGTGTTTTTAGCAGCAGTGAGCCCAGTGACACACACATTACGTGGTAGTGCAGGCTGATGTTGGGGAAGATCTGGCTAACCCACAGCTGGAATAAACAGGAGTGACTGGGTTGAGACAAGCTCTGAGATCCTAATGGCACAAATTGAATTGAATTAATGGTGATTTCTCTTTTTCTTCCTTTTTGTCTCCTCCTCAGGTGGAAGGAAGCTACTCTGCAGGCAGTCCTTCAAAAAGCATTTTCTCAAAGGGGCTCCAGAACCGACCTTCCAGCCCCGTTTCCGCCCCTGTGAGATCCAAACATAGCCCTGGCTCACCCAAAACTGTCTTCCCCTTCCCCTACCAGGAGTCTCCCCCACGCTCCCCACGCCGAATGAGCTTCAGTGGGATCTTCAGGTCCTCCTCCAAAGAGTCCTCCCCCAATTCTAACCCGTCTACCTCTCCTGGGGGCATCAAGTTTTTCTCCAGATCAAGAAAAAGTAAGAAATTGCTCATGTTATTTCAGGAAGATACACAGTACCTCTGGGCTTGGCCCATTCTTTACCTGCGGTAGTGAAGTAAGTGCAGATGAGGCATGTGCTAATTGTTTGTTATCGCTTTCACTGACCGTGCGTTTTGGGGTTTTGGCTGGCAAGTAGGGAATGACTTCTCCAGGACACCTACACAGGGCTGAGGAGGGAAATCACGCTTCAAAGCTTTGCTTAGAAATCCTGCTTCTGTGGCACAGGCAGTTTCCAAGCAGTTTCACCAAGGCTGGTTGGACATCAGCTCCCAGGCTCAAGAGGAAAAGGAGCAGTCATGGGGCTTGGAGTGGAGATGGGCACAGAAAGGACGTTGCCTTGAGAACTCAAGGAGGCTTGCTTTGGTAGACTCCATAGAGAATTGTCTCATTTTTGGGTGAAAAAGAAGCCTTGACTAGGTAGCAATAAACAATATGTTTCCAATCAAATGACCACTGAGGGAGTGTTTGAGCTACTCTGCTACAATATGAAATCACTGTAGACCTCCATGGTTCAGAGCAGGTGCCTGCTTTGTAATAGAAGCTTCTTCAACAGCCCATGTGCTAAGACAACATTTCTACAACTCTGAAATGAGGAGGGTTGAGAAAAGGCTTTGATTTCAAAACTTTCTTGTTGAATGAAGATTCCCAGTGCCAATCTATGTAGGGTGGTGGCTGCTCTGCCTTGGGGACAGTGGCCGTAGGAGGAGGATTTGGTTATAGGGGAAAGGGAGGAATGACTTTGTGCCACTGAGGTTGTTGGTTTGTCAGAACACAGTGTGTTTTCCTTTCTGTGAACAGAAGAAATAGCTTAAAGATAATTTTTTGGCAAATCTTCTGAGACAATGTAGGTACAGAATTAATGATGCACATACCCAAGTTTGACTGAATGTTTACTGCAATGTATTGACAGCTTTCTGTGACTTCTAAATTGTGAAGAGGCACCTTCTTTGTCTTTGGCAAAATTTCTCTTTAAAATGTAGGTTTTAATCAGAACAAATAATTGTTTAGTTACTTCAGTGTGCATGAACACAGCTATACAAACCCATAGTGGATTTTTCTTTTAGTTGACCAGAAGTCCTGCTGCAGCTTAGTTGAGATTGCATCTGTTCCAGTCTTTGCCTCTCTCTGAAGCACCATTAGCAGATTGAAAGATCCAATGCTTCTGGAGGACTCCAAGTGGACTGCGGGCATCATTTCTATTCAAGGACATTTTTTCTCCTCTACTTAAAGTTCAAATCCGCTTTTTATGCTCCCCTCTGTTTCAAGCCTCATAGTAATTAAAGTCCTTTTGAGCTCTTTTTGCTAGTCCAGATAGGCTTAAATGTTGTGCAGGCAATAAGCTGACAAGGAGAGCTCGTTGCTGCATGAATAACAGTGAGACACACTGCATAGCAAAGCCATCTTGTGACATTTTAACAAAGTAATCCCAGCAAATAGCGCCGTTTAAATTTTAACCTAGCTAGGTACATCAGAATATTAAATAAAGGAATCTTCCAGTGCTCAGCAGAATCCTTTTGATAAGGTCACATCACAGGAACGGGCTTGGAATGGGGCCATGCTATTTTTGAGCTAACAGAAGATCCCCGTGACCCTGGAGCTGTGCTGGGGTCGGGTGTTTGTGGCCTTTTGTTGTTAAGGCAGAAGGAACTGCCTCTTGCAAGGGTGTGATGCTTAACATTTGTATTGAAAGCTGTAACTTGTCCCATTCTGCAGCCTTTTGCAGAACAGCAGTTCGTACCAGCTGCATTCACATCGTTCAGCTCGCTAATGGAGAGACTCATGCAGACACGGGTGCCTCACTCTGTCAGATAAAAGCAGGTTTATTCACAATGTGCTTAACACAGGTTGGTGATGAGTTACACTCTTAGGGCTTACTGTATTTAATTGATTTGTCTTTATTTGTATGGAACAAAACCTTTTCAGGACTCCAGGAAAGTTATGAAAGTTAACATTTCTGTTGCATTGTTTAGTTTTTCGTAGAGCAAACTTTTACATCCTGCTACTTTGCAAAGAAAGAATAACCCTATGTGTCATGAAGCACTAACTTTATTGGTTAAATCCCGCTCAAAACAAAGTCTCTGTATCCTAAGCTGCATTTTCTGGGCAACAAGAGTTCTCAGAGACTCCTCAGCCCAGAGGTCTCACATCTGTGCAGACGCTGTGCTGCAGAGCTCTGAGAAGAGCTAAAGCAACACATGGCTTCGCGTTTCCCAAGGTATTGGAATGCTTGGCTGATCAAAATTGTCACATCCTTTGTGATTAAAATCCCATTTTCTCAAGCAGCTTGGGATAGCTGTGTTAAAAGTGAATGGGGCTTAGGCTGCTTTATTTCTTCTGCAAATGACAGCGCGCTGAAATCACATGGGCTTGCTGTTCTTGTCTGCCCTTGCAGCCGATCAGCTCTTGGCACTGCGTTAGCACAATTAAAATGAAAATCACTTGCATGCTGGGCTGCATTAGCAGGAGCATTGTCAGCTGGCTGAGGGAGGTGATTCCCTTTTGCTTAGTGCTGCAATGCTGGCTCCAGTGTTTGGCTCCACAGTATGAGAGACAGGGATGTACTGGAGTGAGCCAGTGAAGGACACTGGGTTGGTCAAGGGCTGGAGCACAGGGCTAAGGAGAAAAAGGAGCCATTTTGCTGTCTTTGGTTAACTAGTGAGGGGCTATGGAGAAGGCAGAGATGGGCATCTCAGGAGCGCACAATGAAGGGACAGGAGACAGCAAGGGAAGCTGCAGGCAGACATTAAGAAAAATGTTCTTGGTGGGGGTGACATAGCATTGGAGCAAGGGACCGCAGAGATGTGAAATTGCTTCCCTGAAGATTTTCCTAACTCAACAGAGACAGGGCTCTGAGCACCCCAGCAGAAATTACAGCCCTGCTTTGGGCAGAGGTTGAACTAGAGACCACCAGGCATCCCTCCCAGCCTTGTCTGATATGTGAAATTCTGCACTGGAGCCTTTCCTCCTGGTTTATAGCAAATCTGCACTTTATACGGGCAATCTACAATTGAAAAAAAGCACTGGATAGAAATCCACAGGGTTAGGAAGGATTTTTTTTTCCCAGCTTTACCTGAATTGAATCCATCCTACACCCCTTTTGCCTATCATCTTGGAGCAGTACGTGTGGGAAGTGTATGCCATCTCTGCTGTAAATAACATCCCCCATCTCTCCTCTGCTTCCTCCTCCCACACGTTGTTCAAAACACAGACTAACCTGTTACTCTGCGTATTCCTTGTTTTTCTTGGAAGCAACCTCTTCCTAGCTTGTTTTCATTTCAAAGACTACGTGTAGCATTTGCAGTGTTTTCTTTCCCATGTAGCTGTTCTTTTCCCAGTGAAGGTATTTTGCCATTCAAATATACACAGTTTAGGAAGGATATTAATTGTTCAGGTAAGACAAAATTAAAACAGAAAGTGATCTGTGGGCACAAGAGTTAAAATGTTTTCCAGTTTGAGGTAAAGATTTTGAAGCACTTGCTTATCTTTAATATTTAGTATATAATATTAGTACATAAATATTTAATGTTTAGTATATTTAATAATATTTTATTTTTTTATTTATAAAGCTCATCTTTCTGTCTTTTCCTTTTGATTTACCCCAGTTCAGCGTCTGGCCATAACCCCATGACTCTGCCCTCAAAATCTATTTGCCTTGAAGGGAAAGATGCCTTCCTGCACAATGTACTGAGCTGTTTGCAGGGAAAGCTTTGTAAGAGCAAACTACCTGGGGGGGGGGCATCGGTGCCCAGTGTCCCACCTTGAAAAGCAGCAGATGCTGCAGCCACGTTCCCTCCCAGCAGGGGCTCAGCGTGGTCCTTTTTGGGGGTATGTGTGCTTGGCCACTGGTGCAACCCTTTCCAGTCAGGAATTTCACAACAGAGAAATCAAGTCTGCACCTTATGTGTTGGGTTTCTGTAGAAGCGCCTTGAAATTTAGAATCATGGTGTCATAGGGTATTGTGGGCTGGAAGGGATTCACAGGGCTCATCAAGTCCAACTCCTGTCTCCACATAGGGCTGCCTAAAAATTAAACTGTTTGTCTGAGAGCCTTGTCCGAGATCTTCTTTAGTTCTCAGCTTTTTGATTTCTTTTTGTCTGAGAATTTGGCTTAAAACTGCCCTGTTAAACAGCTGAAAAATGCATATGGATTCTGGATGAAATAAGCTGGGCTGTGATGTTGTGCGGGTGGCTCACTTGGAAGCTCTGCTGGGCGCCATGGTAATGCAATTCCACCCGCTGCTGCCCACCGTGCACATCCCAAAGCCAAGCGCGTTCTGAGATGCTGTGAAAAGTGACTCCACAACACTGGTGTAGAGGAGCTACTGTCCAATTTGTCCTACGCTTGCTCAACACTGCATAAATTGCTGTCAGGACAAGGAATGGTTTTAAGCTCAAGGAGGGAAGGTTTAGATTGGATGTCAGGGGGAAGTTCATTACCAAGAAAGTGGTGAGGCACTGGCACAGGCTGCCCAGAGAGGCTGTCGATGCTCCATCCCTGGAGATGTTCAAGACCAGGTTGAACGGGGCCCTGGGCAACCTGGGCTAAAGCTGGATCTGGAGGTTGGTGGCCCTGCCTATGGCAGGGGAGTTGGAACTTGATGATCCTTGAGGTCTCTTCCAACCCAAGCCATTCTATGATTCTATGAGAAACAGGGCCCGGTGCTCTAAAGCATTACTGAGTTTTGGCTGTTTAGGCTCTGCTAGCTCTGAGTGCACAGCCCTAAAGAGAGTGCATCTGGTCTCTGGGTGAGTTTGCATGAGCAGGTATGAAGCTCAGGGAAACAAGAAGCGGCACAAATTCACTCTCAGTACTGCAAACTAAGGTGATCCCAAGTAAACACAGGAGGATGACCTGCACTGCAAGAAAACACAATTCAGATTACATTTTTCCATGGTTTTGAGTTTTTGCTTCAGAAACAATACAAGTAAGTCAGGAGAGCATTCTTTCACTGAGAAATTAGGGAGACTTCCCTGCAGATACGTTAACATCAAGTACTGTGAACATTTTATTAAAAGTACGTGGTTGTGGGAAATTTAAGTTATTAAAAATTGAACTTTCTGCCAGGAGCTGAATGCCCTCTCTGAAAGACAGCAGGCCATTTTCCAGTCCTGCTTCCCCTTCCACAAATATCAAGGTGACAGCAGTAATCACAACACATCGATGGTGCTGTCAATTTTACGAGCAAAGGAAATCAATTAAAAGGTTTCCATTGACCTAAAGCTTTGGGCTGTGGTGGATGGGATCGAAACATAAATTAGCTCAGGATTAAAGGCTGTTTAATGAATGTTGTATCTACAACTGCACAGCTTTCCAGCACCTTGAAGCTGGTGGTCAGATTTGAGTAAAGATGAACTTGCGCTGTATTTGATGAAGGGAGTATTTTTCAACATAAAACGTTCATTTTCTGCTTTCTCTTAGTAAATAACTTTTCTGCTTCTGAAATTCAGTGCTCTTACCTGTGGCACCAAACAAAATCCATAAACTCATGCTGCTCCAGTAATAAAGGACCAGATAGGTGGTGGTGGTGATTTTTTTTCAGAAGAATGTAAGAAGCAAAAAGGAAAGGTTGTCAGATATTCTATTTATCCTCCTATTCATTTATATTTTTGGAGAACATTTTGCGGTAAGAATATGCCCTCTGGAAAGGTGGTAGCTATACTGGTTTTTACCCATAGATGGAGCCAGCAGCTTTCATTTCCCATAGCCCAGGAAATAAATGGGGAAAAAAATTGTGGGGTTTTCTGTTGCCGCATCCAGCTGGGCAGCCTTGAAGGCCTCCTCACTGTAGCAGAACTGTACTGAAGCTTTTCTTCAGACTTCAAATTGCAATTCATGTCTGCTAGGCTGTACTCCATGCTCCTGACATTTAGGTAATAATTTCCAGTGAAGCAATGATTCACTTTGACACAAGCATGGGATGCCAGGCAATGGCATCTTGTGTACCATTGGATCAAGCTGTTTGCCTGTTGCTGCTCTTTAGGATTAACCTTCCTATGCCGTACAGGTTGGTCTGTCCTCCCTCGTAGCAGCTTCTGGAATCTACACCTGGATTTCTAATCAATTAATTCATCCCATAGTCTCGAACCCTCCCACTCTTCAAACAACAAGAGCAGAGTGGGACCACCCCTCCCCTCACACTGGGCTGATGCACCCAGGGTATGGTTGGCTCTTTTGGCATCCAGAGCACACTGCTGATTCAGATCCAACTGCTGTCAACCAGAACTTCGATTTCTGGCTGTGACCTCCCTTGCATCTGACTGCACAGGAGCAAGGGATGGGGTGTGGAAGGATGGGGCTGCTCAACTGCTGTTCACCTTGGGGGGCTGGCGTAGGCTTTTCCAACTTCATCCCATAAAACCTAGGAAAGGTACAGAGCCGTTTCTGTCTTCCTCCACTTTCCAGTACTGCTGTGCAAGTACATCTAATCGTGATTGTTCAAGCTTGCCTTGCCCACCAAGTCAGGCAGAGGGCTTAACACTATTCGTTTCAATCTTATCTGCACTAGAAAAATGACTTTCTGCAGACAACATGTGTCAGCAGCATGGCTGCATTTGATCTGGTGCCACATGGAGCTTTGCGTGGCCGCAGACCAGCCGCGTTCAGCCCTGGTTCCTCTGCCAGTTGCTGACATCTGCTGTCAGCAGCAGATGATTTTTCTGGTTAGAATGTGCCCATGGTGATGGGTTTTACTTAATTTGGAGGGATCTTTCAATGTGTTTTCCATTTCACCTTAGTTTCCCACGGTCAGTGTTATTTGTAGTTTGCTTATGTGGAGTACACCCAGCATACTTTTGTATTCTTCACCAGTGTTTCTAGGAAATAAGGGTTTTTCAGACTATCTTCAAATTGCTAGTGATTTAGATGCAGTGATACAAAAAAGGGGAAGTTTTCAGTCTCTGACGTTCATTGGTAGGGTATGGGATGGACATGGGATCAGAGTCATTCTCATTTTCTGTATTTCCTGGGATTTGAACTATGGGATCTGCTATAAATGGTTGCTTTTGGTAACTAACCAAGGTATCATTTCTTGTGATGTATAGATGAGAAGATGGTGAGCTTGGTTTTATATTGACCCTTTTAGCGACTGATACTGGCATGCAGGGGAAAGAGAAATTCTCACTCAGTAAAATAATGCTCTCCATATTTATTTGTATATGAAATGTACAAATAGAAAATGTATGCTTTGAACACCCAAAAGGTTGATGAACCCTGGTGCTCTTTCCCTGCCAGTCTCCTTCAAGTCCTGGTGAAAGAGAGGTCTGCAGGGCAGTGCTCACATGCAAACGACTTTGTTTCCCCTTTGGTAGTAAAGCTAACGAGAGAGTTTCAAAGTCTCAAAGTGTCCAGTCACAGCAAAGTGTTTGGAAATAAGGTGTGAGTGGTTTGGTTTCTTTTCTTCTTTTTTTTTTTTTTAAACTATTTGCAGTTTAAAAATCCAGGAAAACAAGAAGGGCAGTGTTTCAAACGTATTTGGGGGTTTAATTTGCATTGAGATCAATCATTTAAGAATTTGGTCACTAGGCAAATACTTGGTTTGAAGTAATGAAAAAGTCCTGTTTATTTTAGTAGCTTTGTTCACATCCTTAGTATTAAGTGCGCTGCTTCATCTGAAGCTTGGTGAGTGCTAGTCATGATCCCATTCAAACTGCACTGTGTGTTCAGCCTCTTTTGAAACGTGGTTAGAGTCTGAAGTGTTATCAGTCTCTTAAGGTATTAGAGCCAAACTTGATGTATATCACAGGTTCACTGAGTTCTTTCTTCTTAGATAAAGGCCGTGGAAAATGCCTCAAAAATGATGAATAAACGTGATAAATGTTGAATCAGTTTTCTGATCTGGAAAAATGTGGAATGAAAGAACCCTACCACAGGGCAGAAAAATACATAATTTGAGGAATGTAGTGTGTGGTATAGGAAGTACAGTGAAACTCTGGACTCAGTCCAGCAGCCTGCAGTTCATCACCACATCTGGCTCTGGAGGAATAACCTGGGAAGATGAGGAAGGGCTTTTCGTTGTGCAGTGCCTTCGAGGACCTTTGTAATCTTGCACATTAACCCAGTGGCGTGAGAATGACCTTTGACATTTGGTGTTGGCTGGGAACCACCGGTCATTTTCTAATATGCCCTTAGTGAAGGTGGTGGAGGCAACTTTAATACACCAAGATGCATGACTTCACAGGCAGTGGACACCCCGTCTGACTTCTGGTACAGTGAATGTCAGTTATACATTTTCCATGGACTTTCAGGGAAGATGTTTCTCCTGTTTCTAGTAGGCCGCTTGCATGAGAAGTAGGCATAGGCAGACACTACAGACTGGCAGCTGAGCTGGTACAAACCATCACATGAGCTCCCAGCACTTGCTTCAGCTGGGGTGAATTGGGCAAGGCAGGCCTGTAGCATCCACTTTAACTTGGTCAGGAGTTGGAGGGCCTTAGAACAACTTGTACAGTTGGTACATAACTATGAAATTGTTGTTGGCCCATTTCATGTAGACAGAAAAATTAAATGCGAGTTGGTTGTCAGTGAGACAAGAGGATGTGGGTAAGCACAGAACTTTTCTTTTAGTATAAAGCTCTGCACAGTGCCAGGCTTTGGAATTTTTTCCCCTGTCACCATACTAAGTCAAATATCAGAATGGATTAGGATATCTAGAGTAAAGTCTTGTTGTATTTGGAAGTCTACAGAGGTGAAAACGCCACAGAAATTGTATAATACCAAAGTTAAGTTAATGTCACTGATCTAATTCATTTACTTGTGAGTCTGTGTAATGGAGGTAAGCCCTCCCATGCTACTTGTTGTTTGACTGAAGTAAGCTTACGTATTTGCTTTTGTCAAAGCAGAGGGCAATGATGCCACTTATAAAAATCAATTGGTTTTCTAGCCTAAATTGATTTAATCAATTTGGATTTCGTTATTCCTAAAATAATCAACACGTCAGCTGGAGGAGGCCAGAAGACTTGCTCTTAGTTTAAAATAAAAAGAGGACGGGCAAGGTCTCATAGTCATATCAGAAAAAGAGTCTGGGTCTTTTTATTGGATCTATGAATGGCTCCCAGCTGTCAGGACCTTTAAAGAAGTTTGTTTGAGTCATGTACCCTCTAAGCTGGATAACGTCTGTACTGGGAGCCAGTAACCATTGCTGTGGGTGCTCTGATAATCCAGCAAAACTTCTGACAGTTTTCCCTGGCACAGTTTGGGACAGACATAGTGAATTAAGGATGACACTGTGCAGAGGACCCAATTCAGGTCCAGAAAAGTGTTTTACGAGTCATGGGGATGCATGTGCACATTAGCTGGAGCTCTGTGCACCATCTGAAAGTTGTTGGAATGGGGTTTGTAAAATACTCAGAAGCTGTATCAGTGGGTTTCCAGCCAGGATATGCAAAGTGATTGTGCATGGGTGCTCTACAAAGCGCACAGGGTGGGACAACAGGATGAGAATTAATTATAGCTTTATTGTAAAACTGTGATAAGTGAAAACAATGTAAGATATTGTAATTTAGAGAGTAATGTCCTGAATAGTGACCTTTCTGAAGGGAAGATTTGAGTCTGCAGTTACCTACACACTGTGAGCAATAATCTGTAATTTATATTCCACGCTGGTTGCTTTTGCTTTGGTCCACTTTCAGTATGCAGAGTTTGTTATCCAGCTAAACCAGCACCTCTACAGAGCATTGCTGGAAAGGTCCAAACTGAAGCTAACTGTTTTATGGCAGTCATAGAAGCACAGAGCCAGCAGGGAGCTCACAAAGGTCCCCATGCCTGGGAGCTCCGGGATGGACCAGCAGGCTTGCAGCCCTCCCTTCCCACCAGGGCACAGAGTTTGCTGAAATCTAAATAGGATCTTTCTGAGACTGAATGTTAGTGCAGCTCTGAGAGCTCCATGTAGGCATGTGATGTGGGACTGCGGTGACAAGTGCCTGAGTTGTGTCAGCTCAAGCTGCATCTCCCTGGAGCTCATACCCAACCATGAAACATAGGTGCCCTCCTGTGGGCATCCTGCTGCTCCTCTGCTGTACGGAGAGCTGGGATTGCTTCACATACATGTGGGTGCTTTGCTTTAGATTTTGAGTAGGATGCTAAGGGCCCTTTTTTATGCTTTCTTTTCCTTTTCTTCTAAACCCTTTCATAGAATCATAGAATCATAGAATTGCCTGGGTTGAAAAGGACCTCAAAGATCACCTAGTCTCAAGCCCCCCAGAGAAGCCCTCCATCCAAGATGTGTAGCAGTAGTAATTTCTGGAGTTGTTCAGGGTACCAAGTTCTCCTCTCATAGTCTCAGGAGGGTTTGTCATTGCCAGCAGTGGGGTCAGAACATAGCCCTCAGTATTAAGGACATTTCACGGTGCTGCCAAATACGGTATTGGGGCACAATTCATTCCTGCTGGGGAAGCCATATGAAGATAAGCCCTTCATGCATCGCGTGTTCTTTAACAAACGCCATTATTTGGGAATCCTGAGCATCTCATTTCAGGGTGACTGTGAATATTTCTGCTTAACCACCTGCGTGTGCTGGACAGAAATTTTGGTGTCAGATTTGTTTGCTTAACCTTGGTGTAAGGTTTCCATAGCTCATAATGTTTGCAGTCTTGCTGCAGATCAGCTTAACGAGGAGTGGATTGCGTGTAGCAACGTGACCCATGACTCCAGCAGGACGATGCTGGTTGCAGCTATTTGCTCTTGCTTGCAGAGCCTCCATCTCCTACCCACGGAGATTCCTTCTGCCTCCAATCCCACCCAGCTGCCTCCTTACCAGAACCCAAATCTATGTCTAATCCATGCCCCAAATCCATGTCTAAATGCTGCAAAGGCAGGACTTTTGGATGATGGGGAAAGAATCACACATGGATATGTAATACTGAAATGAGAGCAGCTACACGTGGCAAATAAGGCCCGTGTTACTTACAACATGTCTAGCATCTATGCAGAGCACCTGCTGCCTTGTGTTTGCTGCAGAAAGGGTGCACTGGGCTGTATTAGGCACATAGGCACTAGGAGGAACTGTTTGAAACTGAAAGAAGGGAGACTTAGTTTAGATGCTTGGAAGAAATTACTTACATAGAGAACAGTGAAGCACTAGCACTACTGCTCAGAGGGCTGTGGGTGCCCCATCCCTGGATGTGCTCAACACTGGGTTGGATGGAGCCCTGGGCAGCCTGACCTGTTGGGAGATATCCCTGCCAGGGGATGGGCTTTGAGGTCCCTTCCAAACCATTCAGTGATTCTATGATAGCAGCTGCCTTACTGCAAAGAATTATCAAATGCAAAAATCACAGAGAGTGGCTGAAACACACAGCGAGGTAATAACAGTGGTGTTTTGGCTCAGGAGTGCATGGGCCCTTCATTCAGCTGCGCATGGGGCCAGTCCAGCTCTGGCCTAAACCTGTTTGGGAAAACAAACTTCAAAAAGGAATCAACGCAAGCATTTAGGTGAACAGTTAGCTGAATTTTTTCATCTTTCAGAAGAAAGCATTTCTCCTTTCTTGAAGCTACGTAAAATGTGGCTTTCTATCCCTGTGCGACTCAAATTCTGCTATATTGTGCATTTGACAATCTCCAGACTTGGCTGTCTGAAGTTAATAGCATAAGTCCTTGCTGAGGCACCTGTGCTAGGAAGCTGGCTGACTTGGAAAAAGAAAGAAGAAAGAAAACAACTGAACTTTTTAAATTCAATAAAGCAAAAAGAGAGAGGAAAATTGAAATATTTTGGATAATTTCTGTGTTATTTGCTCATCACCCCTATGAAGGTAGTGAGCAGTAAGGAATGGTTTCCTGTGCAAGTACTTAAGCATTGGTTTATCCTGGTTTAACACTGGTTTAATCCATTAGAGCCAGAGGAAAGCCCTACTTCCTCTGCAATCAATGGCACCCTCTTTGACGAAAGCCTCGTTAACAGCCCTTCCTACCTTAAAAACTTAAATAGTAATAACGAGGCTTAGCACCTACCTGGCATCTTGTATGCTCCCTGGCATTCACAGAAAGCTTTCAAGCAAGTTGTGGCGATTAGTGCAAACCAGTTTGTACAGCTGTCCAGACTGTGTTCAGTCAGAAGCTCAGCCTGCAGAAAAATATGCGAATTATCAGCAGGTTCTTGCTAGTGGTGAGCAATGACAGGCAGGAGTTGGTGTTCTGAGTTTAGAGAAATGATCAGATTGCAGTGGTTAGGAGCATTTTTCTTCTTCCCTGGTTTCCTTTGCTGTGGAAATGAAGACTAAGAAAGAAACTGAGATTTAGCATTCTTAATTTCATGACTGTATGTGATTAACAGTCATCCTATTGCTGTTCCTTACTGATGGGCCATCTTCTTTTGTGCTTGTTTAACCAAAGTTATTTATTCTCCCCTATTATTATCTGGACCATAGGGATGAAGAATGTGTAAAAATCAACAAAGTATGAAAATGCAAAAAAAAAGTCAGGTTGTCACACTTTTGCAAGTTATGCAGAGCATCTCCGTGTGCCACAGTAACTCGTATCTTTATTGATGGTCTGGATGAGGGGATTGAGTACACTCTCAGTAAGTTTGTGGATGACACCAAGTTGGGAGGAAGTGTTGATCTGCCTGAGGGTAAGATGGCCCTACAGAGCGATCTGGGCAGGCTGATCAATGGGCTGAGGCCAACTGTGTGAGCTTTAACATGACCAAGTGCCAGGTCCTGCACTTTGGCCACGACAACCCCATGCAGTGCTACAGGCCTGGGGCAAAGTGGCTGGAAGACTGCACGGAGGAAAAGGTTCTGGAGGTATTAGCTAACAGCTGGCTGAACTGCTATTAGTTAATAGCGGTGTGCCCAGGTGGCCAAGAAGGCCAACAGCATCCTGGCTTGTATCAGAGATTGGGCAGCCAGCAGGAGCAGGAGGTGACTGTCTCTCCGTGCTGGCACTGGTGAGGCCGCACCTCGAGTGCTGTGTTCAGCACTGGGCCCCTCACTACAAGAAGGCATGGAAGCCCTGGAGCGTGTCCAGAGAAGGGCAGCGGAGCTGTGAGGGATCTGGAGCACGAGTGTGATGGGGAGTGGCTGAGGGAGCTGGTGTTGTTCACTGTGAAGAAGAGGAGGCTCAGGGGAGACCTCGTCATTCTCTCGAACTGCCTGAAAGGAGGTTGTGATGAGGTGGGGGTCAGCCTCCACCTCCAGGTAACAGCAGTAGGATGAGAGGGAATGACCTTAAGTTGTGTGAGGGGAGGTTCAGGTTGGATATTAGGAAACATTTCTCAGAAAGAGTGGTGATACACTGGCGCAGGCTGCCCAGGGAGGTGATGGAGTCGCTGACCATGGAGGTGTTCCAGAGCCATGGAGACCATGGCACCAGGGGGCCTGGTCAGTGGGCATGGTGGGATGGGTTGGGATTGGACTCGGTGATCTGAGAGGTCCTTTCCAACCTTAATGATTCTATGACATGCAGTCAGATTAACCCTGAAAGACAAGAGTTTAAAGCTAAGCTGGGGCAAGTGGAATCCCCTAGGCTTTTGGGGATGGAGTGGAGCTGTGGTGCAGGGGGATTTCATTACAAAGGTTTCTGTCTCCTGCCTCATAGAGTTGTTTTGATTTTTTCTCTAACTACTGGCTTTAGGGGTGATGAAGGGGAATCTCAGGTATTTCTTAAGGGACTAAATGTTGGTTGGATTCTTGAGGATGGTAGATGCTTTGGGGTTGTCCCCAACCTCGGAGGATGGTGGCAGAGGAACGTGTAGCCATTACAGAAGTGCAGTCTGGGGTGAGACACCTTGTTGTGTATGGCCGTAGCAGAAGCTGCAGGCTGCCTGAGTGGCTGAGGGCATCTGGGAGATCCTGAAAAACTTTTGTGGCACCAGGGGCAATACGTTAGAGCATGGGGTTGTGTAAAGCCTGGGGAAACTGGCTCCGGGTCAACTCTTGCTCCATCTGCTGTTTCTTGGCATGGGATTTATTATTAAGGCAAGTTACTGCAACTAAATTGCTTTAAAGCCAAACATGAAATGCTTGTGAAGGCAGCACAAGAGACAGAGGCACCAAGCAAGCCTGCTCCGGCAGCAATCATTCTTTCCACTGCGTGTTGCTGTGGCTTTGTCCTTTCCAATTTTAAAGTTTGAAAATAAGTGAGGTGATATTTATAGGGACTTGTGGGCATCACTTAGGAGGAGTTAAACTAATGAGGCCACATGTCTAGACTCAGAAAGCATGCTTTTGTAGCATGGGTGCTGCCAGCTGCTTGCATATTTGAATCCAGAGGAGTTATTAAGTAAATAAAATAAGCTGCACTATGGAAGTGCCCAAACAGCATGTCATTTACTTTGGAAAATAGCCCCTGAGGGTGCTGAGACCTGCTGCAGCAGAGCATGAGGATAACTCCATCATTCCTCACTTAGGAAACGTCAGGGACCAGACTGGGAAATGATCTGCTGTAGATTTCTTGATTCTCTGTCATCCAGCTGCCAGGACGAGTGGCTTTGTGATTTTGTATGTGCACTTCAGTTCTGTTTCTGTTCTGCCCTGAGCCCTTTCTCAAGTCCTTCCAAATTCTTTACCATAAAAGATTATAAAACACTACAGCACTCCACTAAATGGCATCCAGGACTGTTTCTGCACATAGTGTATTTGGAGCAAGACAGCAGTAAGGAGAAAAAGTGAGAAAAATTTACTTCCCCTTGGGGTAGCTGGATTTTTGCCATCAGCAAAACCTGGAATCCACCTACTGTAACAAAAAATTAGCAGGTACTTGGTAGTGCTCTTTCTCCCAAGGCTCCATGGATACCCAACATAATGATTTACTGCAAGCACTGTGTGAAAAGCGATGTTAAATCTCACTGCATGCTGCTCTGGAGGTCACTGAGAGATGGCTGCAGGAGCCTCGGTGGTGGCAACTGCAAAGCATAAAATGCTGTCATTGGGACACACTAAAGAAGGAGCCAAGTCTTAATCACGTAAACAGATTCTCATACACCATCCCCGTGCTATTTTATAAAGTGCTTATATAACTGAAAAGATTAACCTTGGGGAAAGAAGGGTAGAAAAATATCTTTATGACTTCTTATTTATGGCTTTACTACGGTTGAGGAATTAGTTTGCATTTTACAAAGCCAAAAAGTGGGGGAGGAGAGAGGAGGAGAGCTCTGAATAAGGACAGATATTTGCATGGCTCTCAGAATATTAAAGAAAACCCCAAATCCTGAGCAGTTATTGCTGTCAAATGCAGACACGCAAGCAAATCCTAGAGCGGAGCGGAGCTCAGTATCCAGGCAACGTCAACATTTTTTTTGCTAAACTCCTACTGACGGCTCTTACCACTTTATGGTCACATTAAAAAAGAAAATGCCTGACATCACTGAAATTCTTAGAAACTAATTTCTCATCCATCCAACAGATGCAAGGCTCGGCAGCACAGAGCACATGCACATCTTGCAAAAAGTCAGAGTCTGCCAGGGGAAGAAAAGCCTTTGGTGGGTGTGTGGCTGGGAAGGAGTTGCCTTGTTTCTCTGAGTCCAAGGCACTTGTTTCCCAATTCCTGGCCCTCTCCCTTGGACACAGACACTGTGCATTAGGGATTTGATTAAGAGATTTAGCAGGAACTTCTGCCTCTGTCCTGTAGGTTACATATGCCATACTAAGGAAGCCTCCGCCTCTTGTAGGGAGGAGATTTGGGGGCAGTTGTAAAGCTGCCGAGTCCCCAGGAGCCTCCTGGAGAAGTTGGGTTGCGCAAGCTCAGAGCCTGCTTCTCACTGCTGAGCCCAGGGCCACCTGGGGCTCTTGGGACTTGGGATCACACTGGGTTCTGTGCTTGCCCCGTCCCACACCAAGTGATGTAGGAAGCCGACCCAACCCATGAGGATTTTGCTGTTTGCCTTTCGAGAAAAGAGGCAATCATGGATGTAGTTTAGGTGGAAATTCTTTACTCAGAGGACGGTGAGGCCCTGGCACTTCTGCCCAGAGAGCTGTGGGTGCCCCCTCCCTGGAGGTGCTCAAGGCCAGGCTGGATGGGGCCCTGGGCAGCCTGAGCTGCTGGGAGGTGTCCCTGCCCATGGCACGGGGTTGGAACTGCGTGAGCTTTGAGTTTCTTTCCATTCTATGATTCTGTCTGTGGTCATGCAGCAGCTTGGAAACAGAACTGAGAATAAAACTGGAGTCTCTTAGCTCATCTCTCAGCCCCATTTCAGTGTCCCTTGCTCACCTCCTCTGCTCTCTCTGCCAGTATTTTATTATAACTGGAAACAGCCTACCTGTTTTACAGGAATATGTTGCTTCGAGCCACAATTTCTTTTCCTGTCTGTTAGCACAGAGGTTCTGGTATTTTTTTGCTCCAGTCACACACAAATAATATGACTGGCAGACACGCTAGGCCTTACTGCTAGCGACCAAGGTGATGACAGGGAGTTGTGGTTTGGTTTTGCTTTTCTTTTCACACATATGTATTAATTAATAATAACAACAAAAGCATTCAGTCTGGTAGGGTTTTCCAGGCTTTTTTCTAGGCAAGCTGGACTCTAAGAGCCAGGATCACAGCAGCCTGCACCATGCTGGACTATGGATGTGAGGTGCTTTCAGGGCAGAGCAGGAAATGCAACAACAGGGTTTTGTGTTGTTGGAGATAACCAGAGCTTTGTAACCATAATGCTGAGTTTCTCCTTTGATTCTCGACTTGGAATTTAAGCTGATTAATTATGTTTGGGCTACTTTGTAGAGTGCTTTCTGCTTTAAGCACTCAAGTCACTGCACAAAGTCAGTCCTTGGACAAGATTTGGGAATCTGATGGCACTGTACAGTGAGTTCCTGTCATCTGTGGTACTACTTTAGATCATTTTCAACAGAGCTATACGAGGTAAGAATAGTAGTGTGATTGGCCCAAAGCATTGCTAAGCTAAATCACCATTTAATGAGATTTCATGGTTCCAGAAGTTTCTTTTCTTAAGCATTGGTCTGGGAACTGAGTCAAGCTTGGGTCTGCCCAAGTAGTGGTGCCTGCCCTCTGACTCATGAAGGCGTCTTAAAATCTAATACCCAAGGAAGAATTGCACAAGGAGTCACTGTTGCCTCTTGCCATTCCATCTCTGGGGCACTCTCCCAGGGACATGGTCCATTGCTTTTTCATTCTCTTTATTGGAAGTGTTTGTTGACAGGTTTCAGACATTTTTTTTTCTCCTGCCAGGTACTGTCTGTGCAGATTGTCAGGCTTAGACTTTCCAGCAATGTTCACTTACCGCCATGTAGCTTCCAGGTTTCCAGCCCTCCTGTCATCTAGGCGTAAAGAAAAACTCAGAACCCCTTCTCTAGTTCATGTTTGCATTGGTCCTGGCCAACCCACTGAGATTTTTCATGCAATCCTAAATATAGCATCTCTGAACTTGACACTGCTTAGTCTTTCCACTTGCAAAGCAAATAGAGGTGGAGCTTTTTACCATCCAAGACATCCCATGCTGTGCCTTCACTCACTCCCATCATGGGAGTGGCTCCTGCAGTCACAGCAGCTTATAAACTGGATGCCGTGGGTGCGTTGGGTGCTTTTTTCCAAGTTCTGTCTCTGCAAATTGCAGAAATCAGTCGAATTATCAACAAATTTGGGATTGTATGGTTTCTAGCTCATTGTAGACATCAAGCCAATGCCAGCTTTCCTTTATACATGCGCTATTTCAGGCTTTGTTCCTTCTGTACCCTGGCAGATCACTAAGGTCCCTGGATTGCCATGTCAGTAAGCTGCAGGGGCTGTCTTTCTCACTGTGCTTTCATCTCTCTTGAAAATTCAGTAAAGTTTCTTTTGCCAACAAAATTGCTGTGTTTTACATGGGTGTAAAATTTGGAAAAAAAAAAAAACTGGAAAGAAAAAGCAGAAAGATATTGAATGATTTCTGTTCCAGATCTCACGCATGTGATTATGAACATTTCCTCTTCCATACTTCCATCTGCTCTGGCAGATCTGCAGTAATCCAGACCACTAATTGTAGAAATCTCTTTGGAGCTTGGGCATGTGAGACAGCCACTGCGTGCACACTGCAGTTCCAAGCAATATGTCACGTTCTTGCAAAGGAAGGAGCAAAGCCACCATGCCCAGCACACCTCCACCTCCTTCTGTTCCCCTCCAGCCTGGTGCCAGCCTGCTGTGGGACTTTGGGAAAATTGTTCCCCACTGTGCAAAGCCATGGTGCTCACCTCATCCTGCTGAGGATCCGAAGGTGCTCTGAGAGGTCTACTTGGCGGTGGTGTTCCCTGGGATGTTTGTTTCAGGAAGTTAACAGGGCTGGTTTGCCAGTCATTCAGTTAGTCTTGATGTTGAAGCATGCAGTGTGCTTGGTTTTATTCTCTTGCTTACAAATAATGATGCTTCGGAATCGCTAATTCATAGAAAAAAAATAGGGGTAGAAAAAAGTAGGGGTAGAAAAAATAGGGGTAGAAATGTGAAAATTGATCTTTGGATCGATTTTTTTTAAAAAACACTTGTATTATTTGTTAACCAGCAAATGAAGGTCTGCTCTATTTGTTTGGGGTGGCTTGAACATGCAGACCAAGGGAGCTGGTGCCGTGCAGTGGTGGATTTCAGTGCGGTCCCTGCCTGCACGTGGTGGATTCCTCTTTCTATTCTAATCCCCTGGCTGGAGCCCAAGCACTCCCTCTGCAATGACAATGCAGGGTTGGATGATCCGTTAGGAATTTCACCTCTTGGCATTCTGCCTGCGTTTAGTTCACAGGACTGGGATCTAAGCCAGTGTGATGCCCTTAGTGGTTCATTGAAATACGCGCTTGGTAGCTATACAATAAGGAGGTGAAGCCCTTCCTGTAGATACCCTGGCTGGTCATTGGGATTTTGTGTGCACTGAGTTCGAGTTCAATGAGCAATTCAGATCACCTCTGTTCTTAAGCTACAAGACCCTCTTTTTCTGTTGACAGAACTGTGTTGTCAGTAGTTCGGTGTCAATGGAAATTGTCCAGTCTGTGTGAACACCACATTAGAGGAAACTGAGCATGGTCCTCAGGCTCCTGTGCACCAGGATAGAAACTAAGAAGAGCAGAAGAGGCAGGCAGATGGGAAATCCTTTGCTCTCCATCAAGCTGGAGGTTGGGAGCCGATCAGGAAGAGTTCATCCCTCCAGGATTTACTGCGTTTTGCTTTTCAAGGTGTGGTTCAGTTTTCTCTGTAGTCAGCATTGTCCTATTAGAGAGGATGCTGTTCACTGTCTCTAATTTTGTGCATATCATTTATATAGTCTCTATTATATTTGCTGTGACAGAGGAGTGGGTCATTTGTGGGATGACTGTCAACCCAAAATTACACTGTCTGCATTTTTTATTGTTAGGGAGCACTTAAAATTATTTTCAACTTAAAATAGTAGATAATAATAATGCCAAGCCAGGGAAAGAGTCTATTTGTCATCTTATTTTATGTGTAAGTCAATTCCTTCGCTTTTGCTGTCAGCTTTGTCTGCTCATTTTGGGGAGCAGAGGGATACAGAATTTGAAATGTCTTTGAAATCTCATCTCCCTGTCTAGATTTTAGGGTGAGGGTGTTGCTTCAAATGTGCGTGTTTGTTGCTGAGAGTTGTATTTTGTGATAACTGTGCCAGCACAAATGTTGAAACTACAGTAAATGTGTGTGAAGCTGTTTTATCCGTGATGCTCTTACCAGCTTTGAATTGCAATTGTTGGAGCTGTGGCTGTGCAGGGAAGGAGAGCCACCTGTGTCAGTGTAAGGCTGGTGCTTGGGGCTGTCTCCTAAGGCAAATTCAGTGCAGGACTATGTTTCTGCAGAGTTATGGTGCTCTGATTTTCAACCTCTTGTATTTTGGGCCATTCATTATGGGTTATTGGTGCAAATTTCACTCCTGCAATGCCGGCCATTCCTAGTTAAGGTCTCTTCCAACCCAAGCCATTCTATGATTTATTCATTTGTTGCTGTTCCTATTCAGGAACAGCCCTATTCAGTGTCATCTGAAAGATCTTTTCTGTCAGTTGAAGTAAACTTATGCTCAGCCCTACAATGCCCAGAACAACTTCAACATCACTTGTTCTCTGTAACTACCTGAAGGGAGGTTGTGAGCTGGGGGTTGGCCTCTTCTCCCATGTAACTAGTGATAGGACTAGAGGGAATGGCCTCAAGTTGCACCAGGAGAGATTCAGGCTGGGCATTAGGAAATACTGCTTTTCTGAAAGAGTGGTCAGGCGTTGGAATGGGCTGCCCAGGGAGGTGGTGGAGTCACCGACCCTGGAGGTGTTCAAGGAATGTTTAGATGTTGTGTTGATGGACGTAGTTTAGTGAGAACTGTTGGTGATGGGCAGACGGTTGGACTGGATGATCCTGAGGGTCTTTTCCAACCTTGGTGATTCTATGATTCTGCTCCACTCCCGCTTGAAGAGTGAGGAAGTGGGAAAGAAAAAAAGAGCAAGAAGAAGGCAAAGAGGAGATTTGTCAAGTTCCAGTGAATCCCATCACCTTCTCAAGGCTTTGTGGGTGGATATGGTTGATAGACTCTATGGCAAGAAGAGAAGAGAAAAGCGCAAGTGGAAAAATACTTCTGTAGAACTTCAATGCCTCTACTATACTTCTGTACAAGTTACTGCAGAGATATTTTCCTCTAGCTGAGAACTCACTAAATTTTAGGAGCTGCGTTCATCGCAGCAGACATCCTGTGTTTACTGGATCAAAGACGGTTCAGCTGCTTTGAGCGTAGCCAGATAGAGGCATGTAATAGGAACAGCCCTGTTTTTCACATCGCAAACTGAAATTGACAGAAAAGTGAATGCTGCAAATATATGCACCATGGTATATTAGTAGGATGGGGGAAAATGATAAAATTATCATTTGGATAGGATCATATTCATCAGTCCCAAATTATTGGTCTTTTGGGGTAGGTGCTGAGCCTGAAATACAGTATTTTCATTACTGGAATCACCACAACGCCAACGCTCCCATCACCATTCCTCCTGCTCCTGCTGCTTTGTATTATAAACTCTGGAAAGGAGGGTTAGAAAAGCACCACAAAGCCACCAGCATGTAATTTATAAGTAATTTACAGAGCAATCTGGGGAATCCAGAATGCACCTTGAGGACTTCTAAAAATAAGTAAAATTTCACTTTCAGATTTTTCAAAACCAATTTAGTTCCAGCCTGACAACATCCGAGATTGAAATCTTTCTTAATGCGCAGTGAAAACAGCATGAAGTGTTATAAAGAAAAAGGGATAAAGGCAAAAACTCATTACAGTGAAACACTTGGTTATGATTATGGAAAGTAATTGAGCCCAGCTTGGAGTCATAAACTTGCAATCCTTTTATGGGGTGTGAGCTGGACTTGGAGCAGATGGAGAAAGTGGTAGTTTGTATTTCCCTTTGAAATGCGGGCTGTATGGTCTGCTCAAATGGTGTGCAAATATTGCTAGGCAAACATACTTTTTATTATTGTGCATTGCATCACTTGCAGTCTTGAGCATGCTTTCATATATAAATACATAGCAGAAATCTCTTTTATTCATTTCTCCATACCTTGTTTTGAAATACTTTCCACGATCACTGTTCTGATGAAATGCAGTTGCAGTTAAAACTATTCTGGTCTTCTGAGACTTGTGACGTGTCCAGGTACCAGTGGCAATAACCAGTAATCACAGCTCTGCAAACATCTGCCTGTGGAGCTGGGAAGAGAAATTTAGAAACATTCCAGGTTAGGGAAATTTTTAAGGAGAACAAGGCAGAGAAATGCGATGCACGTAAAAATGCAAAATGCTTTTTACTTTTGTAAGGGTGGACCTGAACTTTCTTTGATTTCTATGAGCAAGGACAAAGCCAGAGGGAACAAGGAAAGTTTAGCAGCAAGGAAAGGGAAAGAATTGGGTTTGTTGACTTGCAGTCTGAAGCCAGCTGAAGCTTTAGTTGTCACTAAGTGGATACGCTTTCCTTTTAGACTTCTCATTTTATACCAATGAGGATCTTTCATTTGGAGGAGGAAAATATTGCTTTTTTCTTCATTTTCACACCATGAAAACCCCTGATAAGACTCACCAGTCCCCACCAGGTGCCCTGTGCTCTGCTGCTGCATTTGTACATTGGGTTACATCTCCATTAGAAAGGCAGGCAGGGAAATGGTTCAGAATGTCAGCATTCAAAGTATTCTTAGCTCAGCACAGAACTTACACCTCTGGGAGGAGGCTGAATTAGTTTGTGTCTCAAGCATCCAATGGGTGCTTGGACAGTGCATGCTGCTTGCCATCAGTTCATGCAATGCCGCTTTCCTTATTCCTATCAGGGAGGGAGACCAAGTCTTCACAAACCCCAATTCTACCTCATTGGACAAGTTTTCATGTTGCATTCAGAGATAGGAAGATTTTGGCCATGTTTGTGCCTGAAGAGTCACATGAAATCACTGGGTGATTTCATCGTGGGAGAAGGGAAACTGAAATGCAGGAAGCAACGAGCAGAGCGAGCTTGGCCGTGGATGGGGATTTCTCGGGTTGGACTGCAGATCACTCCTCTCTTTATGTGGCCTCATGTATTATGGGGAAAAATAGAAAAGGAGGTTTATTTTTTCTACTTCATGTGCTCCATCTTCTCTGTTAGAAAGAATACATCTGGTTTAAGTGGGTGGAAGGCTGGCCTGAACAGTGGAGCACATGGTGTGCTAGATTACTGTGGCTGATGGGGCAAAGGAAAGAAATGGTATAAGGGAGATTTGCAAGAGAAGTGGCTCCTTTTCTAGTGCCAGAGGCTTTTTTTTCAGGCTCTATTGTAGGCCTGACTGTAGGTCGTCCAGGTAGAGCTGCCAGAGGATCTGATGATTTGGGGCAGGAGGGCGGTGGGTCAGCATGCAGGATGGTGAGGTCAACCCAGCTTAGCGGACACAGGAAACTAGGAAGGGGCTGAGAAGTGGAGAGGGGAGAGAGAGCAGGAGGAATTAATACAAGGGAAACCTGCTGTAAAATGCTCATTCAGCACCTTGCTCTGCAAGGACAGTCTGTCGGCACAGTGCTGCTTCACTTGTGTTGCTTGATGTTACAGAAGAATGTAATACCTATACCCAAGTCCTTGTTTGCTTTTTCCACCAACATAATTTCATCAAGATGTCCAGTGCTTGGTACCTCTCGGAGCAAGCCTACATATGGTTTTTGGAATTCGGCAGTATGATTCTTCTGCGTGAAAGAAGCATGATGTATTATAACTAATCTGGAAGGCTTTAAAGTAGTTTGACAAGAGTCCATTTCATGGTTATTTGGAAGGGATTTGTGTTTTCAATCTCCAGAACATAGGGGCCTCAAAGGCGCTCTTTGAAGCCCAACTTTTTTATTGTTAGTTGTATAAGGTTCTTCCAATACACTAATTAAGAAGATGTATAGCTGGTATAAATGTGGTAGTATCTGTTAGACCATTAGCAGTGGGAGACAAAATAATTATGCTCAAAGCACTTAGAGCATTTTTTAACGAATTACTCTTAAAGTCAGTTGTTAAGCACTATTGTTTCATTTGCCGGTAGCTCTTTGCAGAAACATTAGAGTCTTGCTGTTTTCCTCAATAAGGAGGAATGAGTCCTCCCAGTGCAATGGCCCTGTATGAAGAGGTCACCAGCTCCTCTTTAGCCTTGGCCTCTACTAAAAAGGGGGCTGTTTCTGTGCTGAAGCAACACCAATTTTTGTCTCATTAAAAAGGGATTTAAATTTTTTGGTTACTGATGACATTAAGTCCTTCTCAGCAGTCTTTGGGCTACTGAAGAGGAAGGAATGCTTTTTGAAGGAGGGGAAACTTGAGGTCCAGACTGTTTTGGTGCTGTGGGCAGCATTACTTGTGTCTTTGGCCAAGGCAAGACTCAAATAGAACTTGATGACTGTCTTCAGACATGTGGACGGCAATTCCAGAAGGGAACAATCTGTTTTCCATGCGCACAGTGAATAACACAAGAAGCAGTGGGCTCAAACTGCAGCAAGGAATATTTGGTTTTGCTGCTGGGGAGCTTTTTTTCAAAGACGAAAGTCTGTGAAGGTCACAGCTCTCATGGAAGTAGGTTGAGAGCTGGCCCATGGCACGAGCTTTGGGGACAGCCAGAGCTTGCCCCACTGGGTCTGCTTGCAGAGGTAAATGTGATGGCCTCACAAGGCAGCACAGTGCAAAGGGCTTGACACTTGCTGCAAGTATGCAAAATATATATATATATTTAGGTAACACTGAGTCGTTCTCCTCCCAGTCCGTAAACATTTCTTGTTGCTTCCCCTCTGTGCTGGGTGAAGAGTGAGCCCCACGGGAGGGGCTGCAGATGGGGCTTCCTTAAAGCACTGAGGTGACAGGCTGTTTTATGCAAAGGATTGCTGAGAAGAACAGGGATCTTCACATGCATAGCTAAAACATGTGGCCAGAGCCACAAAGATAGTGCTAAAATAAAATAGGAGGATGAGTCAGGAGGGGAAAGACTGGGAAATGCCTTAAAATGATTATTGAGATTCTTCACTTGGATATAAAAAAGAACCTTGCAAACAAGATAATTGCCTTGTTAATAATTTCATCTGTTCTTTTGTTCAGTAGGTAAAAGGATAAAGGTGCAATCTCTACTGTCTTCTTCCACGTTCTCCACAGGGCAGATTTAGGGAACCCCTGGTGGCTGAGGGACCTGCTGGCACCTTTGCTGTCACTCTGGGTCCCTGAAGTCCCAGGACACCCCTGTGTTGATTCCTTGGTGACAACAATCTTTCTGAGATTGCTTGCAGGCAATCTGCATTGATGCAAGTCTTTTTGCCAGTATTTCTGGACAATTTTTCTTTATCTTTCTAAGGATATTAAGACCTGTGAGCAATCATAGGCACAAAGGAAAAAGTATGTTTCTTTGGAGAAAATGTGACAAGGCCTTTAATTCTTCCTAGGTATTAGAAAGATAAGACTCTATTACTCTAGATTAGAAGCACTGGGTTTGATTTTTGAAAGATCTGAGCCTCAGGTTCCAGTGATGGCCAGAGGAAAGGCTGGCTCTGAGTCTTTGAGATAAAGCTTTTGATGTATCAGAACTTTTACCATAATTATGATCTGATTTTTGAGTGATGCTGTGTGGAGCCAGGTTTTGGACTCGATGATCCTTCTGGGTCCCATCCAACTCGAGATATCCTGTGATTCTGTGATAATTGTTGCAAGGCTGGCTCTGGTAGTTTGACTATGACTTGGGTAGTGCTTGCATCCCGTCCCACTGCTCAGCTCTAGCCCACACTGCTCACCCCTTTCCTAAAAAACAGCTCAAGGCATAAGGGCGCAAGGCCTACCATAATACACACCTGCCTGTAGGGAAGAGCAGCAGCCCACAGAATGCTTGTCTCATTGAAAAGACCACAAAGTAGATTTCAGTTGTGCTGCAAGCAGCTGTCCCAGGTGCTCTTTGCTTTGCAGACAGCGAATTTGAATGGGGCAATCTAGGCCAAGCATATAGATACGCATAGCACAAGGAGGGCCCAACACTGGAGAAAGCCCAGCCCATAGCTCCAGAAACAGTTTCAGTTCTTGTTATGAACTGAACGTTCCCGTTCAGCCATTCGTCATTTGCTGTGGAGGGCCGGGCACTTCTGAGCTCATCGATAGGCAGCGGGGCCGGGCTGTCCCCACGAAGACCTCGCGCTCATGAATCAAAATAGTTGGGTGATGTCATGGCACGGTGCGAGCGTGCCCGGGTCGCCTGGTGCCAGGAATTGTCTGTACAGGGGCGGTTTCCTTTTACAGCCTTTTTAAAGAGTCATCATGCTGAGCTGCACATGACAATCCCCTTCAAGAGGGCTCGTGGTGCCTCTGCACGGTTAGTGGTTTTTAAATAGGGGAGCTTACCGGGCGCTCGCTGACCCTTTCCACATGAGTGGATCTGCTGGGAAATGCTCCACTCTCCAAGGCTTCTGACAGCCGTGGGCTGCCGGCTGGGCAGACTTTGATCCCATCCCGTTACTCACAGCTGGTTCCTGCACGCTGGAATTACGAACCCGCCAGGTTCAGCATCCTGCTAGGGACCCTCCCTCCACCAAGACCACAGCCAAGTGCCTGGGGGCTGCACTTCCAGCAAGCTGCCCACTTTTCCTAACAGCACGGTCCTCCTGGAGTTTCATCCTCTTGCCCGTGGTCTGTGGGTACAGGTGACACGTTGCCTGCCCCTTGTGCTGCCTTTGGATTACAGCGGTGATTTCTTCTTCGTGACGGGGCATGACCGACAGCTGCTGCTGCGCGGCTGTATGCTGCAGCTCATGAAGCGTTTCGGGAGCTTCAGGGGGAGCAAGAAGAGGAAGGAGCAGTACAAAAGTGCAGAGAGACGCTGGTCTGACCCTCGTGGCCTCTTAGGTAGGGATCAGCAATGCTTCCCATCAGGATGCGGAGGTGTTGGTCTGTGGGGGTGTCGGGTAATTGAGCAACAATGTTGTGCTTCCTAATTCCACTGACTGAATTGCGCAGTTGTTGCAGGGGGGTTATTTATATGTTATTTTGCACCAGGGGTGGATGTCTGAGCTGACACCTGTAACACACAGAAATAACCTTTGGGAAGAATGGTATTACAGCTTTACAGTAAACCCTGCAAAATCCATTCGAAAGAGACTGTGACTAATGTGATCTTCATTGAAAAACAGTGACTAACTGCTGAGCTAGGGCTAACATTGTACATTCAAAGATGAATTTTAAGTAGAAAAGAAATGCATAGCAATCTGATAAGTAATCTGTTTAAAAACGTATCTTTCTGATACTGCAGCCTGCAGTGGGATTGTGTGTGAGGTGCACCTCCATTCACCAGAAACTTTTCCTGCTCGCTGAGAGGTAACTGCAGTGCAGGGGATGAGCTGGGGAATGGCCGTGTATCACAGGAGGATACGTTTGCCAGGACACAACAGGATCTGGATTAAGAAAGAGCAGTGGAGGAATGGTGATCTTTCATGCATTTCCTATACTGACTAATGGTAGCTGCTTCAAGGTGCTGTGGTTCCCCGAAGGCCACGAGTTCTGCTGAAAGTTTCTGCCCTGTGACCAAGAGGTTTAAAAATGAGTTACAGTGTCAGAGGACCGGGCAGAGATTAGAGAGACAGACTCATTCCGCAGGCCTGCAAGGCTCTTGTTCAGGCTGTGTCACTCTGGAGTCACTAGGCTAAATCCAGCAGGATTAGGAAGGTGTGAGTTGTGCTGGTCTGCATGGGTGCTGCAGAGAGGTGCATACAGATGTAGTGACTAGGAGCTGCTATTGATGGTTGAGCAGCTGCCCACCCAGAGAGCTGGTTTTTCTATCATTTGATGTTTTGTGATTTATTTAGTGGCCAGCTGTGATGTTTGTAGGATGTCCTAGCAAATGCTTCTCTTCTTTTCTCCCGTTTTGTACAACTCAGTTTTTAAATCTAATGCTGAGCCTTGTTCTGCGCCGCCCTAAAGCATCTTGGGGGTTACTGCTGGCACCTTGAGCCAGTAGCTTCCCCTCTTCTCGTGTTTCACCTCTGGGATGGGAATAGCCAACATCTGCAAAAGGATTCCCTGCAGGGAGTGCCGCTCACAGCTCCAGGTCTGCTTCCCTGCAGTTGAAACCTGCTGCTTCTCCTCCTCCATAGACAACAGTCCGTCTTGCCCCAAGAGTACTGGCTCTGTGATCCTGTAACGTCTGTGACAGCTCTAAAAGAATAGGTTGAAGGTATAATGTTCACTGCACACCATTTGCTCTGTTTGTATCCACTGCTCTTGTAAAGTGTGCCCAGGTCAGCTCCCTGCACCCCATGTTCACGAATGGAGAGCCACCAAGCCACAGGAGTGGGAAAAGCCAAAATTTGTGTCTGTGCCCCTGCTTCCCCAAGATCCACTGCTGCTGGGATTACCTCTGCCATCCCCGCAGGGTCTGGATTCCTTTTTGGGAAACAGGTTAACGCTTGCAAATTATTAAATTTTTTACCCCAAGTGGCCATAATTAATTATTTGCAGGGAAATGTCACCAAAAAAAAATGCTTTGCATTATTTACTAGCTTTAATCTGTAGCTCGTCAGTATTATGCCTTGCTGAATGCTTTCTGAGCAGCTCTCCAGGGGACCGAAAGGGACACAGCGGAGTTTCCTCCTCCCCACTGCTGCCTGTGGGGCAGGAGGGCTGTCGGCTGCTGTAGGGCGGCGTGCTGTAATGGATAGGCTCCCTGGCATTTCTGAAGGAGACAGCTTTCTGACCCCGGTGAGGCTCATTGCTCTGCCCTTTAAAGGACACCGTCCGCTCCACAACAGATTGAATAACACATGCAAAAGGTGCAGTGCTGAAAGCGTTTCTTCCTCGTGTCCATCACAGAAACCCCTCCACCTCACAGGCCTCACTTTTGGCCTCACTGAGCTGCCCAGGAGCTGCTCAGCCTGCACTTTGCCTCTCTCAAGATGTATAGATTTGAACAGTAGGGGACGGAGCTGAGGCTCATTGAGCCAGTGCCTAGGGCTTGAGGCAGGCCTGGCTGCAGCTCTCAGCAGTCCTGAGGGCTCCTTCCCTGCGAGTGTGCTGGCTGGGTATCATTTGGGTCCAAATTAGGGCTAAATTAGGAGTTGGCTTGCTGAAATTGGTCTCAGGCCCCATACTTACATGTGCAAACGTGCCTCCCTGCTACACCGCTCTGTCTGTCCCAGTGAGAAGGGCAGGAACACGTCCCCAGGTTGCTGTGCTTTAGAACAACTTTAAAGCAGCTCTGAGGCTCAGCCCACGTGGAAATGTCTTCTCCTCTAGGTCAGAAACCACAGAATCATTTAGGTTGGAAAAGGCTATCAAGATCACCAAGTCCAGCCGTGGACCTGACCTATCTGATCCCTTCACTACACCATGGTCCCTAGTGCCACATCCATGCATCTCTTAAATACCTCCAGCGATGGGGACTCCACCACCTCCCTGGGCAGCCCATTCCAATGCCTGACCACCCTCTCCATGAAGGAATTCTTCCCAATATCCAATCTAAACCTCCCTTGGTGCAATTCGGGGCCATTTCCTTGGCCACCCTAAAGGACTGCATTAAAAGCTAAAATCATGCTGCTTTTTAGAAGCAGCTAAAACCATCAGCATCAGAAACAAAGCATGAGAAACTGAGGCTACTTTGGCTTGTTAATGATTTTCTCTCCTGGTTTTCATGCTCTGTTGAGCTGACAGGGATTTTAGATAATGTGCAGCCCTGGCTGATCAGCGCCGATTAATTTTGTACTGCAGAGAGCTCCAGGATGTGGAAGCTGTGAAATTTCTGTGGTTGGTTGTCAGGAAGAAGAGAAGCAGTGACAAAGCGTGGTGAAACGCCTGAGATCTTTCTTTCAAAACCAATTTCTTCCCCCCTCTAGGCCTCGTGCTGCTGCTTTCTGTAAATACTCATTCTGAAGCATTTGTGTCCGCGAGACCAGCAGGGCCAGGCTCCCTTTGGGCAGCCAGGCTTACAGCCTGTACCTGGTTTTGGCAGAGAGAGCCCCTGTTTTGGGAGTCTCTGTGGCTGTGGTCCGTGTTGGTGCAGGGCCTTGTCTCCCACGCACAGATGCATGCATACTTTGTTTCTTTCCCATCTTAGGTATATTTTAATTCTGCTGCGATTCAAATGGCATCATTGGCATCGTTCTCTCTGAAAGAGAGAAACTAACAGCAAAGGTTGGGATTAATACTGTGTAGGGCTGCGAAATGCAAGCATGAGAGGAAAGGAGATTCACTGAGGTGGAAGAAAAGAAACTGAGATTGAAGGGAGCCTGGTACTGACTGGGAGCGAAGCAGATGCAGCCATAGCCCGTTGCTGAAAGCAGACAGTATCTACAGATATATGAGTCTGGAAAACCATCTCAGTTACCCTGTAATGTAATAATTTATCTTATGAGAAAAGAAAATAACGGAAATAGAACTTGCATGTATGATATCACAGCTTAATGAATGCAGCCTGAAGTGTCTTCATGCCAGATGGTGCAGGATCTCTATTTACATCCCCAAATCACAGAACCACAGAATGGCAGGGCTTGGAGGGGACCTCAAGAGATCACCGAGTCCAACCCCCTTGCTAAAGCAGGTTCCCTAGAGTAGTTCACACAGGTAAGCATCCAGATGGGTCTTGAATATCTCCAGAGAAGGACAATCCACAGCAGTTAATGATTTCCACGCGTGATCAAAATTGCACTCTCATCCTTACTGCCTCTGTTGGGAGTACTACAGTGCTCTTCTTTTGCCTCCTCCTACTTCTACTTTGCTATTCATGGCTCTGACTCTCAGAAGAATAACTATATGAGAAGCCATTATCCTAGACTGACTTCTGCTTGGTTTACATTGTGCCCAGCTAGACCACAGTTTGTATTTCTGTGCAACTATATTGCAAATGCCGTTGCCAGGCTTTAAAAGCAAAATTCAAGCACAAATCTGTTCTGACAGCACGAAATTCCTCTTGACGGTAGCATTTCAGTGGGTGGGTGCTTTGGTTTAATTAGAAATCAGTGTTTGGGACTATTGACTCCTTGCTCAAAGTTTCAGTGCATTGCCCAAGAGTGCAATTTAAAAGCTGTTGTTAAGGCAGTTTGTTTGCCGGGCTTATTGGACCAGCAGATCCCTGGAATTGCTGGGATTCGGCTGTTTTCCATTTTCACCTTTATTCTTGTCCAACCTAAAAGCAGGTCAAGGACCCAGAGGTGCCCTGAGAGGTGTGATTTAACACCTCGGAATGGTTGGAGCTGTTTTATTGTCGTTACAGATTCATGCTGAAAGGAGAAGGCTTAGGTCTCGAGAGTGAGACAGTGCTCCAGGAGCCATCTTTGTGCAGCTGGCAGGAATTGGCCGGGCTGGAAAGGTCACGCAGCCTCACTTGGCTCAGGGACACAGCCCAGCACACTGGCACAGAGGAGTTCTCATCTCAGCTTGTTCTTTCTCTGCTCCTCCTTGGATAAAGTTAGGGCGACTTAGCTTGAAGAGAGATGATAGGATGAGCTGATATTAATTAAGAACATCCTGTTGATTCTTCAGAGTTTGTTGCAGGCATCCAAAAACAGCTGTTTCCCCAGGCTGTGTTCTCAGCGGGAGAACAAGGGGCCTTTTGAAATGCTCGGTGCTACAGTAACTGGATTGTTCAACAGATCCTGCCCGTCTGGCCCCGCGGCTTTATTTCAGTCCATACAAGATCTATGAGGAGGCATAAGGGACTCCTGGGACAAGTCCTGCCTCTCTGGCGTTGCTGCTGGGGGGAGTGGAGGACATGTGAGGTCTCTGCTGCTTTCTGCTGGCATCACACGGTCGTGGCCTAGAGCATCGCAGGCAGTGGGAGGAAGATGTAATGAATCATAGAACCATCGAATATCCCGAGTTGGAAGGGAACAAGAAGGATCACCAAGACCAGCTTCTGGATCCTACCAGGACCACCCAAAACTCAAACCCTATGTCTGAGAGTGCCCCATATTGTACACCTCTTCACTAGGTGCTCTTCTTAATTGGTTTTGGGGCTATGAAGGAATGGTGCCGTGAAGTGAGTAGAAACTCTCAGTGCACTCCCAAACAGGAGGCATAGAGGGTGTGAAAATAGAAATGTCATTCTCTGGAACAGAGTAAAGTCATTTGTTGATTTTACTGGCGATGTGAAGCTCACAGGCTGCCCTGTGCCTGTTGTCACCACAGTCTGGGGACAGCGAGCATCCCCAGAGCTCTTGTCTGGCTGAAAGGGAGAAGGAGGTGAGAGCAAATAGACCGTGGTCACTGTGCACATTGCCTCAAGGACCTGCGCATCCCCCACTGGCCAAGTCCCCAGGGAACACAAGCTGAGGTTAGCTGTCAGATTTGGGCTTATTTCCTTCCTTCCTCAAAGGATACCAGATTTTCCCTTGCATCAGCCAGGTCCTTCTTTAAAACTTCATGGAGATCCTTCCTGGCAGCAGCAATGGGGAAACTGGTGCCTGGAGGCTGCATGAAGTCTGTGTGAACCCAGAACTGAGGGGTTGTAAAACAAGGACCTTAGTGTAAATTGTTGCAAATTTTCCCCCAAATAAACACGGGAAGCTCCTGTAAAGAGCACAAAGCAAAGCACCAAGCTCCCTCAAGAAATCTCAGCAGCAAGACAAAGCTTGAGATGTGGAGGCTAACACGGAAACCTTGTCATGCTGAAGAATGATGAAACTCATCCTGACCAAGGAGACAGCAGAGAAATGCCTGGGTTCTGGGAGCGAGCCACCGGCTGGAACGAAAACCTGCTGCAAAGAACATGAGAGAGCAGCTCATTAAAATTTAATTACTGCACTGCCTGGGAGCTCACAGGATGCTGCCTCTCCATTGGAGGGAACTGGGGATGGGTCAGGTGCTTGCCCTCAGCTGAAAGCTGAGACCTGTGAGGCTGAGTACAGGGAAGGGGAATTCCCCTTGAGCTAGAGGAAAGCTGGACACAAGAAATCACAGCATTGGAGGCTTCTATCTTGCTTCTTGCTCTTCACCTTCTTCCCTGGTAGGAGTCAGGCATCCAGCAGGTTAGATCCTATCTCTGGTGTTGCAATACCTTG
Organism: Numida meleagris; assembly: GCF_002078875.1. Classification (NCBI taxonomy): domain Eukaryota; kingdom Metazoa; phylum Chordata; class Aves; order Galliformes; family Numididae; genus Numida; species Numida meleagris. Next base: position 5,646,055 of record NC_034410.1, on the reverse strand, counting down.
CAATAAACAGGCCACGTAGGTTTGGACTTGACCCTTCATGCTTCTGAAAACAGCAGCCCGAGCCCCACTGCCTGCAAATCCAAAATAAACACAAAAAGAAGGGTTTGACCTTAAAAGCTGTTAAATACTCAGAGGCAGTTGGTGCTTCTGAAAATGAAGTGTAATGTCTGACGTCTTTTAATGTCTTGTTTCAAGGCCTTGTCACAGACCTTTGGCTACTTGGAGCTGAGCACCAGCACCTATGGACCCACAGCTGCCTTGCAGACTGGCAGGTTTGGTTACTAATATGGGTAACTCTGTGTGTTATTCACTCAGCTATAGATCTTGCAATTTCTTTAAAAGAGGGGTACTGTATATTGATATCATCTTACAAACAGTAGAACATGAAGTATTTTATGATAATTGTAGTTGGGACTGCAATAAGGGCACCTCCTGTTTAGGAATAGGACACATGATTGTTGCGTTGCTTTGAAACTCATTTTCAGTTCAAACACAAGGTCAGGCCATCCATCCATCCGGATCTGTCTCTTTTTGTAACACAAATGGAGGAGTATGAGAGCAGGGCAGGAATATGAGGAGCTTTCCTGTTACACTCTCCCAGCCTCCTGCACATTTTGGCTCACATCCTGAGCTGGAGCTGGTGTTTTGTAGCCCTGATGAGATTTTCTTCTATGACCTTGTGCAATTGCTTTTCAAAACCAAACTTGTAGTACCTACAGCGTTCTCGTTCTGCAGTTGAAGAATGTGAGGAATATTCCCTTACATTTGTTTTGAGCATCCCATGTGCCATTTTCCTCCTATGCTCCCTTCCCTGTTTGCCATCTTTATTCCAATCCTGATTCCTGTACTCATCTTTCCTAATCCAAGTTACCCCATAACTTCAATCAGCCTTGTCAGCCTTCTCTGCATCTTTTGTAGTTCTGTGGAGTCCTCTTTGAGGCTGATCCTGTAGAAACCCATGGTTACATAGTGCAGTGCATGGCCTGTAGTGTGTCTGGACCTCTGTATTATGAAGGTGCCTTTGGGCAGAGCCCACAGCTGACCAGGACAAGGCCCATCCATTTACCTATGTAGACTGTGCACTGTGACACATAACCAGAAGATTTCTCTTGGCCACCCAAGTGCCTGCTTACCTGGAAAACTGTGAGCCTGGTCTTCATGGTGTAGTTTTCTCCTGGTCTGACTACAAAGAATGGGTACATTTGCAAGGTGGGACAAGCTTATAAAGGCAAAGTCATTTCTCACTGATAGGATTAGGAAGGTAGCTATGGCAGGGCTGTAATAAGGATAGTGAGGAATAGTTCACTGTCTGACAGATGGCAGAATGATAGACCTGAAGAATACTATGATGTGTTTTATCTGTCTGGAAGATTTCTCTCAATAGCTGAGACGTTTTTGCTCAGAAAGGGCAGAGTTCAAGCTCTGAACACAATTTCAGCTGTGCACACAAGTGCCTACGGTAAAGTAAATCTCTAAAAAGAGGAGTTGTGTACTTATTATTTCCTTGGCTTGTGTCTCGCTATCTAATCAGCCTTTGCACATGTCAGCAGCACATCCATAATAAGAAAGTGCTGTGTGGAGTGTGTGAACTGGAATTAGAGGTGTGATAATCAGCCAAACCGTGTGAGACAATGTAAAGGCTGCGTGGTATTTGCATTCCTCTAGCTGAGGAAAAAAAAAAACTTACGTGTGCAAATAAGTTGGTTTGGGTTTGGTTTTGTTTTTATCGATCAACCCCATCGAGTTATTGTGAAAGTAACTGCAAGAGAGCCTCGCTTTGTGACCCTCAGGCCGCCTCAAATATCCTAAATTGTTATGAACTCCCTAGTTGGCAATCTGTCTTCTGCCCAGTTATTCCTGTGGGCAGCCTCTGTTCTCTGCCTAAACCCTCCTTCACTCCGATCTCCCCATATTCTGCCTAGTATTTTCACGGTGCAAGGAGGGAAAGCAAAAGGCTGATGATGCAGAGGGGAGGTGTGAAGTGCAGAGCAGATACAAGCGAGGTTAGAAGCAATGGGCAGGACAAGTTCAGCAAAATCTGATCCCAAATTTACTCACAGCCCTGGATGGCACCCATGCCTTCATGCCTGCGGGAGGAGAAAAGCTTCTGAAGTTCAGCTGCTCACCCAGCCCAAACCTACCCCGGCTGAGCCCTGTGTGCTCAGAGGTGCCAGAGCTCCTCCGGGCTGAGCTGGCAGCTGAAGGGAAAGAACTAAGACACAAGAGCTTAACTCCCTGCAATGTAAGGGTCTGAGGAGCAAGCAGTGGAGAGGCAAGAACAGAACGTTGGCTGGTAGATTGGAAATGGGAACTCACATGGAAATCTTGGATTTATTCCATTATCTACCAGTAAAAGGAATGTATCAGGACAAGGAGATGCAGGGGAAGCTGATTATGTTCTCTGCAATAATACCCTTTTCAAAGACACCGAGGGAATGCCTTCTTGTTAACCAGAAAGATGAGATGACAAACGCAGCAATGCGCTGACGCAGGAACGGGTCCCAGCTCTGTGTGTGCTCTGGCATTCTGAAGGATTTGAGAATGAAATAGCTGAATTATATTAAAATGTATTCTTTTGCAGGGAAATGATAGGATGATGCACTGTTTCCCTCCATGCCCTCAGTCTCCTAAGACCTCTTTTGAACCTTCTGCAAAGGCTTGACAAAAGAAATCTGACTGATGTGGTATTAAAAGCTGCTATGAGAGGCTGTGCAGGAAAATGAGTTGTTACAAGAAGAGGAATTACTGTAGCAGATGCAAATTGGAGCTGTCTTCGCTGCACTGCTAGATTGCGTTTCACCCCAGCTGACTCCTGCTCACACGAAGGAGTTTGTGACAAGGTTCTGAGATGCCTTAAGGCTGCTCTGTGGCTGGGGGCAGGTCTGCTGGCACTGGGGCTGTACTGGGGGGGATGTCCCTGCGGTGCTTCTGCTGAAGTCAGGAAGTTTGCTGCTTCGTATTTTCTTTTTGCACCCATTCACAGGGAAGAAATCAACTCTTGTGAATTCATGCTAACCTGAAGAAAGCTACTGCTAGCAAGGGCAAGTCCTGTGGGGAGTGGATGAGGGAACTGGGATGGTTTGGTTTGGAGAAAAGGCCCAGGGGACACCTCATTGCTCTCTACAACTGCCTGAAAGGAAGCTGCGGTGCGGCTGGGTCGGCCTCTGCTCCCAGGTAACAGCGATAGGACGAAAGGGAATGGCCCCAAGTTGCACCACGGGAGGTTCAGGTTGGATATTAGGAAGAATTTCTTCTCCAAAAGAGTGTTAATGAATTGGCAGAGGCTGCCCAGGGAGGTGGTCACTGTCCCTGGAGGTGTTCCAGATGTGGCACTGCGAGAGGTGGTCAGTGGGCATGGTGAGGATGGGTTGGTTGGTGGTTGGACTTGGTGAACTTTGAGGGCTTTTCCAACCTTAATGATCCTATGATTCTGTGATTTTATTTTATGAGTCTACCAGCAAGGGCAAGGAGCACAAAATAGTCATTATTCCATAGAGGAAGAGGGTAACAAGGGGATGTCCTGGGAGGCTGTAGCAGGAGTTAAAAAAAGCCCTGATTGTAGAAGACTAATTGGATGTGCCCTTAACATTCTTAGCATTATTTACCCAGAACTACTTTTGCCTAAGTATTTCAATATGGAGATTTTACTGCAGCATTCTAAAGAGTCTTTCTGATCCATTTCCTATATCTGCCGTAATGTACCATGATCTGCTTAAAGAGGGGAAGCAATAGGTGTTCAGGATTTATTTCACATTTCTACAGAAGAGGGAGAGCCTGAGCCACAGAGAGATGAAGGAATTTGGCCAGGATGGAATCGGTATTAAAGTAGAAGTAAAATTTGATTTCCTTGCCAAAAGCTCCCTCCAAGACCTGCTATTTCAAATTGCACTTCTCTGCTGAAGTGGAGAGGACGATATCTGCTGGCTGGCTCCTGCTGGTCGGTGTGGTTTATGTGGAACAAATGCTTCTACTTATATCAGCATTGCTGATCTACTTTTGATGTGCACATTTGCATTGTACGGCTCACCTGCCCTGCTAAGACCCACAAGGGCAGGACAAGCTATGGCTTCTGCTTGAGTTACAAACACATAACGTGGGGGTGTTTGCTCTAGGACACTTTCAGCTGTGTCAGTTTTCGGTTTGCATACCCACAGGCAGCGTTTTGTGCTCCATTATCCCCACCCACACAGCTCCCATCAGCACGCACTTCACGTGGCCACCTGCATTCACAGAAGGTTTTGCATATTTTTTTCCAATTTAAATAGTTTTGCGGCGGGTAGAGGGACACAGGCTGACTTTCTGCTGAACAGGGGCTTAGTTACTTGTGATAATATTTTGGTAATGAGTTCCTTTTATTTTTTAATATACCACTATGCTTCATAAGCATTTTCTTTTATAAGTAATCATTTTGGCTTTATCATTAAAATGGGCCATGTTTCAAATAATGACTTCCACAGAACCAAACAGAATAGTAGGTTCACGTATTTCATTCAGATTATTTTTATCTCCAAACAACATTATCCAGGTTCAGCTTTGCCGTACACCCCACACTGTGACCCATTTGGTCCTATTAACCACAGTGGGCTTATGTTCATGTGGTTGGTCTGCTCCCAAGTGCCCAGCACCTTGAATGAGCATGGGAACACGTGTGGAAGAGTGAAATTCAGCTGCCCTACAGCTCCAGCAATCTCACTGGGGGTACCCAGAGTTCATATTAGATGTAGCTTTTCATTTCTGTGCAAATCTTTTCTGAAGACATTGAACACATTAGGATTCTGTGCAGGCCCAAGGCAGTTTGTGCATATTCATAAAGCACTGATCAGTCGTGGGTATACCTGGTGTCTCTGTGTGTGTGCACGCATCCTCACACTGCATCTCATGCACAGAAATAGTTGCTCAGATGAGAACTTCTCATCACAGAACAGCAGCTGAGGAAATGAAGAGCATTTCTGCCCACGCTGCTTGTTAGAAGGTAGAGGAAAACGCAGCAGAGGGATGAGATGAACAGTGGAACTGACCTGCACGTTGACAGTTCATGTGCAAAGCATTTTGCATGTGGAGGGTCAGCTCCTTTTCTCTGCTGCATAACTGCAAATCCATTACAGATTCGCATCCAATGGATTTGCATTCAGGTCCCCAAGTGTTGGCCTTTTTTCCTCCGAATGTCTCTGAGCTGTTCATCCCAGATGCTGTTTCAGAGGAGAGATATGTTATCATTTCGAAATGACTGAAGCATCTGGAACAGGCTCCCCACAGAAGTGGCCATGGCTCCAAGCCTGCCAGTTTCAAACTCAATGATCCTTGTTCTATGGTTCTATGATCTGGATGTTCTAAGTGCTCACCCAGACATGTTGCTGTTGTGCTGTGGGCTTCGTAGGGCTAACTTTAGGTAATGCCTTGTCCAAGGCTCCACGGAAGGAGTGGAGAGCTCAGTGTCTTCCCAGGCCGAGCAGTGAATAACCACCTCCCACATACATCCTCTGTGAGGGATCTGAAGCCTCTGAGAAGCTGCTGGGGCTCTCAGAGGCTGCTGCCCTCCCAGGAGGCCGGGAGGAGTACCTGGACCTCCCCATGAGGCCAGGCAGAACTTCAGCCAGCTTTCCTCCTTGCTCTTAACAGCTCATCAGTAACACATATAAATATTGCATCCCTTTTGTTTCAGGAAGAGATTTTGAGCACCAGAGTGGAAGAACACTGCCATTAGGGCTGCTGAGAAAGATAAGGCAGAAAAATAACGAGGACTCCCTTGAAATGAGAATGAACTGCTAACACCATGATGACCTCACACCCTTTTTTATCCTCTTTTGGATGCTAAGTCATAGAGACCATCCCTTCTCAGCCAGCCAGCAAGGACATTCGTCTAGGAAGGAAATTTCAGCAAAAGCTCACCTACCCCTCGTGGTTTCATGTCCAGCCCATCCTGGAAAGATGAGCCCACAGTTTTTTGAGTATTTCACTGTTAAAGGGGCAACTTGGAGTCTAGACACCCAGGCAGAGAAGCTGGCTCTGGTTCTGCAGTGGTTTCAAATCTCCCACATTAATTTTGTGGGGGTTTTCCCACTTTAAAGCTCTTTCTCTTTCTGAGGCCACAGAAGCAAAGGGGAAAACCAGCAGGCTTATGTTTGGGAAACAGGTAAACAGTCTTGCTCGATGCCCAGAAGAAGCAGACTGTGAAAGCCTGTTTCTCTGAACGGGTTTTTGGCTGTGTCAGCAGGGAGAGGGGTGGGCAAGAGCAAGCAGAGAAATTCGGATAATGGGATTTCTGTGGGAACTGCATCCCTTTGAATATGACATTGCCTTACACGTTTGGGAAAAGTAGACAGACACGTGGAATAATCTTTAATTTCACAGCGAGGGTAGATATTGCTGAACACAGAGAAGAGAGCAGCACATTTTAATTCACCTAGGTGGCCACGTGGAAGGAACCGGATGGATTGTGTCAGTGTGCCTGCCTCCGACACTGTAATTGCACACAGCTGCCTAGCAGGTGTACAGAGTAGGCTTTAATGTAGTTAAATCAGGTACCATTGTGGCAGGGAGCCTTCAGACACCTGCCTACACTCCCCAAGGTGCTGGCAGGCTCCGTGACTGCACGGCTGCAGTCTCAAGCCTCTTGGTCGTGGTACAGAGATGCTCTTGGTTTCAGATTCCCGTGGCTGGTCTGGGCATTACTGTACAGTGCTTACAACAAGAGAGAGAGGGGAAATGAAGACTTTAGATTTTGTTCTTTGATCAGAGCTTGCTGAGTGATCTTGGTTAAATTAGATAAAAGCATTCACCTTCAGGTGCATCCAGCCCATTTCCTAAAACCCTGCCGAGATGCCAGAACAATTTTCAGTGGTACAGGGAATCCTCAGCAAGGTTGACGGAGGTCAGCCTTGACCTCCATTAATGCACTGAGACATATATTTCAAGTAATGCTATGGATTTGGGTGCCAGGTGCAAACACAGTTCTTCCCTTAAGCTCTCTGTTTACCCAGCTGGCAAAACCCATGGAATAAGAGCTCCCTGTTGCTCAGGAGTGCAGTGGGGATGCATTTGGTGAGCACTAAATCTAGATGAAGAGCTTCCTTTTGCAAGAACATCACTGTATTCACCATTACCTCCAGTCTTCCCAAATTTAATTTATCTAAACTGTCCCCAGCTGATGTACATTAATAGAGGATGATGATTTAAAGATTCACTCATTTGAGGTTGAATATAACATTTTGGTTGATGCACTGTAAGGTTTTCAGAAAATCAGCTGCTGTTTGCTCTCCCACATCATCCCAAGGGAGATCTGATTCTTTCTGGGATCGATTCTGGAAACATCATCTGCTGCAGGTATTTCATAGCAGGAGGAGCTGTGCAGGAGCTTGTGGGCATTATTTTACCAGTGCAGACTCCGAAAAGCAAGAGGACAGGACACAGCTTAGAGTCCAAAAGTCAAAGGCATGCTGACATTTCCAGAAAGGGTTGGTAGCATGAGTAGTAATGCAGTGTGGACAGCCTGATCTAGTGCTTGTTCGAGGGGTCACATCACCCGGTGATGTGAGCCGTTGTACTTTTCAGTGAGTGACCTTGCATCCGTGTGTTATTAAAGCTTTAAGAAAACAGAGGTTTTCACTGTATTAAAACCACATTAGAATTTCTGTGTTTGGCTTTTCAAATGCTGTAAATGCTTCCTCATGAGTAACATGCTGAAGGGCTATTTGAAGCAGTGAGTGCTTCCATCATGTCTAAGCATTCATATTTTATTTTGCATAAACTCTTCCATAGGAACAAAACAGAGCATCTGTCCTACTAACACTACAGAATTCAGCCCTTTATAGAGATTAACACTGAAATCCAAGAGTGAGGAACAAATGAACCAGTTATGGAAGGTGGCAATCAGCAGAGAGAACCTGGGCAGAAGTGCGTGGCTATTTCTTACTGCAGCAGGAGCCTCAGTGCTGGCTTTGGAGATGGTGAAAGTGCCCATAGGGGAGCATGCACTGTATGTGACAGCCTGTTGCCACGTGTGCCTGACAGAGCTGGCAGGGGAGGAGTCTGCTATGTCCTGTGCAAGCACGAATGGCTCATGCTGCAACACGGAGTTTTACTGTCCTAGGATGGAGATAGAAAAGTCTCCAGAATCACATTTGCCTGGGATTGCCATTGCACTTGTTTCCCATGTAAAATCCTACAGGAGCTGAACTTCTCTTCTTGCAAAGCATCAAGTGACATTTTTCCCCTTACATTTCCCTTTCCATTCTTCCCTTCCCAGTAGCTGGGTAATTACAACATAATTTTGTTAGCTTAATCCCAAATTTTCACCTGAGTCGTATCAATGAAAAGTCAAGCATCTAGAGTAGACCTTTGCTTTATACTCACTTTATTTTGACTGTACATGCATGGCTTTGGGCATGCCGCTCTTGTTCTTCATTGTGCAACATCCAAGAAAGGGAGTGGAGTTCCGTGGGAGGCCAATACATGAATTGGTGTTTAAGTTAAAATTGGATCGGCATGTAAAACACCCGGGCAACATGGGGAGCCCAGGAGCAGCTCATGTAGGCCCCTCTGGCAGCCATGGCCATGTTCAGGCCCAGTGTTCTTCCCTCCTGCCAGGGGTGGGCACACACAGCCCCAGCCCTCCTCCTGGGTGGTAGCCGTGGCTTATTCACATGTAGATGACCTCGTGTGCATCCCCGGGGGAGTTTTTTAGAGAACTATTGGACAAAGGCAGTGGCTCAGTTTGGAAATTGCAGAAGTCCCCACCTGCAAGTTCCGGGCCCACACCCGGAGGTGGGGACAGGCCCAGCAGCCACCAACAGCAGGGCTGGGGCTGCATGAGGGCCGGCCATGAAAATCCCCTGGGGGTGGCCTGGAGTATGGGGAAATGGAAACTGCTTGGGCCTCAGAAAAAAATGCTTTATTTCTGACATGGGTATGTCTTACAGATGCTAATGTAAGGAAGAAAGGTTTTGTGGCGTTTAAGTACAATTCAGTCTATCTGCTGCAGAGCTGAGCAGGGCAGCTCCATGCTCCTGTGCGAGAACTGGGCTGCCACTGGGAGCTCCAGGGATCCCAGAGAGAGCCTGCTTCATGTCCAGGGGGAATGAAGTTACAGAAGGTGGAAAGAGGCTCAGATTAGAATGCTCCAGAAAGTGAGGAAGCTCTGAATCATAGTATCACAGAATGGTTTGGTTGGAAGAGACCTTAAAGCTCATCCAGTTCCAAGCCCCTGCCATGGGCAGGGACACCTCCACCAACTCGGGCTGCCCAGGACCCCATCCAGCTCAGCCCTGAGCACCTCCAGGGGTGGGGTACCTACAGCTCTCTGGGCAGCAGTGCCAGGGCCTCACTGCCCTCATCACAAAGAATTTCTTCCTTTATCTAGATCTACCTCCTTTTCGTTTAAAGCTATTACCCTTTATCCTATTATTACATTCCCTGATAAAGAGTTCCTACACAGCTTTCCTTTTTTTCTCTTTGGGTGCTGGAAGGCCACAGTGATGTGTTCCCAGAGCCTTCTCTTCTCAAGGCTGAACAACCACAGCTCTCTCAGCCTGTATCCATAGGAGAGGTGCTCCAGCCCTCTGAGCATCCTCGTGGCCTCCTCTGGACCTGCTTGCCTTTAAGGAAGAGCAGAACAAAGCCACCATTAGCCACATTACAGACTAGAGATATCCCACGTCAGAGCAGAGGCAGAAATAAGTCCATGCAGGAACAAAACAGAGCATGTTACAAACTATATTTTATACCCAGCCTCTGAGTGGGAGTGTGTAAGGCACGGTTTGATAAACCAGGATGGGTAGGCTGCTATTTTTGCCTACATCTTATTACAGGTTATGCTTTTCATAATTGATGTTAATGCTACAATAGGTTTGACTCCAAAGGACAATGTGTGGCTCAGAGGATAGACTGCACCTGGGTTCTCAGGGGAAGGAGCTCTGGGTAAGTCTAATGGATGCTCATTTCTGCAGAGCCCCGTATAACTCTGCTTGTAAGGTCTTTCCTCTGCTGGGCTTTGTTTTACATTATTAATTAACCATACTGTGCTTCCAAGCACTTCAGACCCTTCTTAAGTTGCGATTTGATCAATTGATATGCAATGCACCACAGGTATAAATAACCCTATTGCATTAAAGTGACATTTTAAGTAGTTCTGTGGCCAGAGAATGCATCTAGGAAGAACTTCTCAGTGCCCACTCATGACTCTGCATTGCTTTAGAAATCTTCCACTACCAACTGCTTCAGTCTCAAAAAATACCTGTTGTTCTGAGCAAATGGATTAGCACTTTTAAGAGGCAGAGCAGTATAAGACATGCATTACTGCATGCTTAAAGCAGTGGTGGTTGCATTGGCAGTAACTCTCCACAGAACAAGAAAACTGCAGCTTGGAAGGGATCTGTACAGTGGTTAATCCCCATAGAACAGCAGCTGATTCCCTGGAAGGTCCATGTCTCTGCTGCTGGTGTTAAAACATCTGTCTTCTGCCAGCATTTGGCTGATTGTTTCCAGATTTAACCCTGAATTTGGGCTCTGTTCATCAGGATGAGGGTTTGACAGATGAGAGAGAGAGATCTTAGATTTCAAAAAGCTTTTGGATCCATCTGAAAGTTATACAGGAGAGCCCAGAGATGAGTAAAGGAGGGACCAAGCAGCTGTGGCTGGCTGTAAATAAACGTTCAGAGGCATTTCCTGCACCTCAGCTTCATACACGCTGCTGTCAGATAGCATCCCTGCTTTCAACCTATGTTTCTCCTGTCTTGGCTTCATTTAATTTACAGAAATCCCCTGTGCCAGTCAAACCACATGGCTCCAGGCGCTGGGAGGGGGGGGAAGCTGACAGCTCAGAGGAGAGGAAGGAGATCGAGGGAAAGGTTTTCCTGGGTCACGTTCTGGCATGTGACCGGGAATCACAGGTCCCCAGCACGCGTCCCCCACCTCCAGCAGCCACCCGCATGCCTGTCACACTCTGACACTGGATCTGCAGCAACTGTTGCTGTGGCCTGCTGCTGGCATGTATTTATCTTCAGCGGAATTGGAAATAGAGCCAGAGCAAAATGTCATCAAACCTCCAGCAAGAAAGGCGTAGAAAAGAATATACCCATGTGAACGAAAACAGCGTGATTTTTGTTGGTTTGAGCAGAGGAATTGAGGTGTCATCTTTGGGATTTTTCACATGTTGGATCAAATGTTGTTAAATATAGTTTGTAATACACTCTGTCGCTCCTGCATGGACTTATTTCTGTCTGGGTGTTGCTCACTGCTGCAGGATGGAGAGCGGCAGCCAGCAGCCCATCAGCAGGGGAGGACACAGGGCACGGGGAAGCAAGGTCAGCGCTCAGCGCAGTGACAAAGTAACTCGGTGCTGTCTTCCTAACTGCACACCACTGAGGGCCTGCCACAGTCTGCACGTTTATCTTGGCTGTTTAGTGGCTGACCCCGCTCTGGTTCCGACCCTTTTTGTTTCTGCAGCACTCAGCTGTGCCCCGGCCCCCTGCTCGGCTCTGGTTATTTTCCGTCGCACTCAATAGCTTTGATTCACCGTCAGAGCCCTTTAATTTCACTGTGGTTTTGTTTACCCAGATGAAGCAATGCACTCAGAGCAAGACAAACAATCCTCTTTTTGGTGAAGCTCCTGACCTCTCATCCCTCCTGCTCTGCCCACAGGCTGGTGCTGGCACATCCAGCTCCCCTCTCTCTTTTGGCTGCTGCCACAGTTACATGGACAGCAGAGCTCCCCTAACAGCCTTGTTTGCTGCCGTAAGCTCAGTAAAGTTTGAAGGCTGTGCTAGGAAACTGCTCACACCCAAGCTCCAGGGTTCCATGGGGTGAGCGAACCTGGCACAGCCCATGCTGCGCAGTCAGGCTGAGCTCCTTTTGCATCATCACGATGGCCAGGGTGAAGGCAAATGCTGTCAGACATCCTGCACTTGGCTCCACACAAGGTGTGAATACCTCAGGCACCAGCTCTGCGGGGCCAGTGCCAGCCACGTGGTGCTCTGGGCATCAGCTGCCTGGGCTGGGGCTCAGCTTGTGCCCCAAGTCCAGCTCAGCTCAGCTGTTCCCACCTGCGTCATGTTCAGGTCCAGCAGGACTCCAGGAAGCGGCTTCGTGTTCTGCATCGAGAAGAATGCTAAAATACCAGCTATCTTCCACCGCAGTGTGATGGTATGAGTGGTGCAAGTAAACTGCTGTGGCTCCCTGTTGTGACAAGAGCCTGCAAATCTCAGGGAAACACCTGGAGGCTCAAAAGCACTGCTCTGTGCTCTCTGTTCTCCCTCAGTGTGTTGAAAGGAGAGTGGTCCAGAGCTTCCTGAAGTTTGTCAGCCAATCTGTAAAGTCCTGGTCTGGTAGGTAGGAGTTAAGGATCATATGTTCGTGCTGTCTCTGCAGTGTCATCTTTGTTTTTTTTTCTGGAGGTGTCAGGAACATAATCAGCTGTCAGAAAAAGCAGAGGTGCAGGAAAGCAAAGGCCATGGTTCTCTTGGCAAGCACAGCCAGTCCTAGTCTCATGTCCCCTGGTTCTGGGCTGGAAGCACTCGGGAGCAGTGCTCCTTCTGGACTGGTTTTGGCAAAGCTGGAATCTGAGAGACCTCGTTGTGACCTTCCAGTACTTGAGGGGAGTTTGTAAACAGGAGATAAATCAACTTTTTGCTTGTGTATTTAATGATAAAACAAGGGGGAATAGTTTAAAACTAAAAGAGGGGAGATTTAGATTGGATGTCAGGGGGAAATTTTGCACTGTGAGGGCACTGAGGCACTGGCACTGGTTGCCCAATAAATGTGGATGCCCCATCCCCAGAGGTGCTCAAGGCCAGGCTGGATGGGGCCCTGGGCCCTGAGCTGGTGCCTGATGTAGTGGTTGGCAGCCCTGCCCATGGCAGGGGGTTGGAACTGGATGATCTTTGAGGTCCCTTCCAACCCAAACCATTCCATGACCTGGCTGGTTCTGCACGAGGCAGCAGCAGCTGGCTCTCGGCATCAAACACCGTGTCACCAGTGTTCAGGAAACTGGGGTACTACAGAGCAGCTTGCTGCTTGCAGACATGCCTGAAAACTCGTCACAGTCCACTTCCAGAGGGAAATTCAATATGAGTGACTTTCTGAGAGAGAGCCCTAGGTACATGGGGTATATGCAGGGATCAGGATAGAGCTGGTCTTGTCCTGAGCTGCCTGTGCTTCAACAGCCTGCAGCACTGTCTGGCTCTAACAACCGAAAACAGCCAGGTTTCCAGCACAACAGTGACTTGTTAAGAGGAGAAAACAGCTCATCGTGTATTTTCAGAAACGAGGTCAAAATAGTGCAGCTGGGGAGGGAAGTGACTGCTGCAGTGGGTTGGTAATCAGATACAAAGCCTTTCTCTCCTAGCTTAAATCCAGCCTCGGTCAGCAGTGTCTGAAATCTTTTATCGTCTGACAGTTGTTCACTGTGGCCTTTGCAGTGATGGCTTTGCTCTGTGACATCTGAGTCAGTGCTTGCATACCCAACACCCAGGGCTGTCTGTGCATGCCCTGAGCCCCTACAGCACTGGTCGGGGAGCAGCAGGGATGCACACACCTTCATTCTTCCCTGGAAGAAAACTTTCTGTTTTCTTCAGGAGGCCTGGTCCTGCCCTCGGGTTCACAGAATCACAGAACCCTAGGGGTTGGAAGAGACCTCTGGGGATCATAAAGTCCAATCCTGTAAGGCAGTTTCCCACAGTGGGTCACAGAGGAAGGTGTCCGGGTGGGTTTTGAATACCTGCAGAGGCTCTACAACCTCTCTGGGCAGCCTGTTCCAGGGCTCTGTCACCCTCACAGCAAAGAGGCTTTTCCTCATGTTCATACATAACTTCCTATCTTCCAGTTTGTGCCTGTTGCCCCTTGTCCTGTTGCTGGGCACCACCGAAAAGAGCCTGGCCCCATCCATGTGACTCTCACCCATTAGATAATTATAAGCATTGATAAGATCCCCCCTCAGCCTTCCCTTCTCCAGGCTTAACAGCCCCTGGTCTCTCAAGCCTTTCCTTGTAAGGGAGATGCTCCAGGCCCCCAATATCTTTATATCACTCCGCTGGACTCTCTCCAGCAGTTCCCTGTCTTTCTTGAACCGAGGAGCCCAGAACTGGACACAGTGCTCCCAGTGTGGCCTCACCAGTGCAGAGCAGAGGGGAGGATCACCTCCCTCACCCTACAGGCCGCGCTCTTTTGAGTGCAGCCCAGGATACCAAGAAGGCCAGTGGTTCCCTCCTCTTCATGTCCGCTGTGTGCATGTGGGTTTAAGGCCTTAAATAAAAGGTTGTAGGTGTCTTCCATACACTCCCTTTCCTTGACCATTAAATTAAAGAAAACCACAGAGCAGACCACCAGATGACTGCCCACAGGTTGTTCTCTAATGCAGGCCCTTCTTTTTGTAATGGATGTAGCTTTTATCCACAGCAGAAAGATACAATGAGATCAGGTATTGAAGTCCTGTCCACACTTCTCTTCTCTGGCACAGCAGCTGGTTGGAGTTGTTCCCGCTTTCTCCCCTTGACTTCTACTGACAATACTGACATTCATACTGTGGCCTTTATATGCATCCCTGATTCCTGAGCCTTTGGGTCCTGCTGTCCTAGTCACAGTGGCAGCAAACTTCAAGGAAGGGCCTCTGCAGGTTTACTCGCTTGGAGATGCGCTGAGTTTTTGCCTGATACAATGAAAGCACCAAACACCGTGTTTGCTTTGTGTGATTCGTATGGCTGCCGGATTTGCCTAGATTCTGCAGTGCAAAATGTGCTGGTCCTCTGGGTTTCTCACTTCTCTGTCTGTGAAGAGCCATGGTTGGGCCTCCTGAGGTTTGTGGAATCCCTGCCCTGGTGTAGAGCATCAACCCCAAGATGAAGGGAAGCTGGCTGAAGTGGCAACAGGAGCTGTCCAGGCAGAGCTGATGCTGGTGGGCAGGAATGGGACCGATGTCTCTGGAGACTTTTTAGGGAGAAGGAAATGCAGAGGGAGAAGGGAAGGAGACACCTGCAGGGGGACAGGGACAGCTGTGATGGGGAGAAGGGCGGAGGGAAAGAGCAGTGGTAGATATCAAATAGATCACATTGCCCCACCACGTTGGGGAAATCTCTGACATGAAGGTGTCCCCTGCTCTGTAGAGTTTGCTGCTTATGTACTCACTCTCTGGACATGCTGAGTGCTTTTGGCTACTGGTGTTTTCAGATGCTTTGCAGCAGGATGACAGCTCTGAGCAGTAAAACAAGCCAGGAATGTGACTGCTGTCATGTGCTGGAGGCACGCTGTAGTAGTGACCCAGGGTGAAGCCGGGGTTGGGTGACACGGGAGGGGAAGGATTTCCTGGAGAGGAAAATCAGCTGGCCAGCCCTCTGGAAAATGTGAGCGTGCGCTGCTGAAACTCTCCAGGCTGTGCTGTGTCCTGCACCAAAGCTCAGCAGAAAGCACGGTGCGGTACCAATGAAGGCAATGGCAGTTGTGCTGCCAAGTGGCATAAGGCACAGGAGCAGGCCAGTAGCAATCTATTTTCAATCAGACAAGTGCCACAAAGTCGTTTGTCATTGCTCCAGAAGGCTCGGGTAGGTGTGCTTGAGAGCACCGTGCTGTCTCTGCTGTGCCATATGTGCAGAAAGAGATTAATTCCCAGGTTAGCAAGATGAGAGCTGTGATGAGACAGACACCTGAGTCAGGCACAGCGGGGGGAGGCGAATGTCGCAGGCTGCAGCCGTCCTCGGGCTCCTGTTGAGTTCTGAATGGAGCTGGAGTGAGGGAGACTTTTGTTGTTCTTTTAACAAGAGAAGAACAGAGGTTTTGAAAAACATGAACTTCAGAAGCAAAGAAACTGCACTTTATGGCTTTATTCTCCAGCGATGGCTGTCCCGAGGATCCGGAGCACTTTGCAAATATTTAAGTACTCTCACCCTAGCTCCCCTGCAAGCACTGCAGAAAATAAACACCAGCAAAGTGTAACTCCGACGCCTTCAGTACAGCTCTGGAGCCACTCTCTGTGAGAGCAGAAAACCAAGGATAACCCAAACCATTCAATGGAGTGCAAGTCCCAGGACCTGAGTCCTAAAGTGTGCGCCTTGCTGTTCCAGACCTCCCCATGTGGCACGTTACGAGTGCCTGCCTTCATGCTGAGCAGCGCTGCAGCGCGTTCCCCCGGCGCAGCACTGGGGCTGCTGGGTGTGCAGTGGTGTGTGCAGAGAGCAGACATCCCAGCCGTCCTCATGTGCACTGCCCCTCTGTCTCCTGGTTACGCAGAGCTGGTGTACTGTGCACCCAGTGGGATTTCAGCAGGGCTCTGCAGGCCATGATCTGTTCTTTTCATTTCCCAGAAGCAACAGCGTGCACTGTTCTGCCCTTTCCCAAGCAACCGCTCTTAAAAAGTTGACACTTAATGGAGTGACTGAGTATGAAACCTGTAGCGTGAAATGAAGCATCAGAACAAGCAAGCAGTTACTTCCCAACTCATGTTTATATGTTGTGCATACAGCATTCCCCTTCCCTTCTCTCCTCCCTTAACTTCCCTTCACCTGCCCAAATGTTGTACTACATACAGTGCGTGCCACCAGCAACAAAACAAGCACAGTGATGATAACCCTGTGGCCTGGGACCTCTGCCGTGCAAAGCAGCTGCATGGAGCAAAAGCAGGGAGAGGGCTGGGGCAGAGCTGTGATGGCTGTAGCAGGGCTGGGGCAGAGCTGTGATGGCTGGTGCAGCCTCTCCTTCCATGTGATGGAGGAGACAGTGCTGGCTGCTGAAATAGCACCAAGGAACTGTAGGTTACAGCTTTCTGCAATAGCTCAACTGGAAACAGAACAGCAAGGAAAGCCTGGGACTGGATACCCGAGGTTAATGTGGAAAGAGCTGCTGGATGTTTGCTGTAGCAGCCGGACCCAGAGTCCTAAAATAAAACCTGAAGTTATTTCATTAAAGCCCGTGATGCTGAACACAGAGTACTCAGTGAGAGTTTAAGTGCCAGGTGGTGTATTAAGTAAATAAAGCAGCCCTGCTGTGGGCATTGTTTCCCCAGCAGCCGGCCGTGACCAGCAGGCAGTACCAGTGCCCATGTGAATCCCTGCCGTGTGATGCGGCGCCGTGCCTGCCCCATGCGCTGAGACCAGCTGGGAGGGCAGTGCGGGCTTTCCTCCAGCTTTATCACGGTGTTGATAAGGGTCAGCTATTGCACGTGGCTTATTTGCATGGGTTGGCAGCCGCCCATAAGTCATCTGGTTTGAATCATGAAAAGAAACCGAGGGTTGCACGGCTGTCACGTGTCTGTACAGGGCCGTCTGAATGGAGAAAAGTGATTTTCATTTGAGGGACTTTTCGAATTCGTATCACCGCGCTGCAGAGTTGGCTTCTGTTCCAGCTCGGTGCTACCCTGGGGAGGTGGTTGCAGGATGGCACAGCCCATGCTCAGCAGTTCTGGCACTACCGCATGCACGCACAGCACGCCATTGGGAAGTCTTACGCTCCCATTGCTCCACTGTGGGCAGCAGGGTTGGGAAGTTAGCCAGTAAGGGGGAAGCTGCAACCTGCCTGCACCATGTGCGGGCGACGGGTGCGTGCTTTGCTCATATGTGTGTTCCAGACGGGTGCACACCTGCTTCTCCTGCTCCTTGTGCCCGTGCAGGACCTTTCCCTGTCGTGCTGCGCCTGGGAAGGGCTGCCCATCACTCGAGCGAGTGCACAGGTACCGCTGTGCACTTCAGCAGCAGAAGCTGTGGCTGTCCTTGGGTGGGAAGCATCTCTAGCTAGCATGGGACTGACATGGCAGGAAACTTCCTGGGTGCTATCAGTTATGTTTCTGGATACAGTAACTAATAAGATCACTTTGATTTTGCTATTAACTAGCATGTTGTACAACATTCGGTGTCAATATCACCAGCACCATGTGAATGAGAACAGCCAGCAGCCATTTACGTGCTTCTAGCTTCCTAGGTTGACTGCCACTAAGTGGCATTAAGCTTCATTTCGCATAATTTGCATCGATTTGCTTACGTGTCAAAATTAACGTGGCATTGTGTCTGAAGAGTGAATCAGCCTAACGAGCAGCAGGCTCAGCGCCGATCCACTGCTGCTTCTGGCTACTTAAAATTCAGCAGCCACAGCCTGCCTGCTTCTCTGTGCCGCTGCCAGCAGGGGAATGCAAATGAAAGGCCAGCGCTGTCCTGGGAAGGAACCAGGCAGAAAGTGTCACTTGGAGCCACTGCAAATGGAAACTCCTCTGGTTCTTTCCCTTTTCCTTTTCCTTTTTTTTTTTTTTTCTTTTTTTTTTTTGAGAAGTTTCAGTCTAAGTGATAAATGAACGTATATATAGACCTGGAAAGCTATTTTAGCAGCAGTGCTGTTGCTGTCCATGGCATTATCTGCTTACTCAGGTAGAGGGCACAAGAAAACTGAAGCGTGATTCCTAGGATTCAAAGTGTTTTCTTTGTCATTGCCGGTAACTTTCGGCAGTTTTAACAACTTCATCGTAAGCACACGGACACAAACGGGATGTTTGACAGCCGGTTTCTGGCTGCATCCTTTGGCCACTCAGCAGGGGAGTGCAGCTCCTCAGAACAGCCAAGCCCAGCCTTTTGCAAAGGAGCATTCCCTCACCATTCGCAGTGCGGTCTGTGGGCGGGTGGCTCTGTAGGCCCATGGGGCAGGTTTTCTTTCTGGAGAAGGGCGGATCGGAGCTCTGGGCAGAACGAGGCATTGCACAGCTGAGAAACGAAAGGGAGGGTTTGGCAGGAGCCCCTGGGCTGTGAGCATCCTCATCCCAGGAGCCACCAGCTGCATCCCGCCAGGTCAGGCGTGATGTGCAGGTGACAGTGCTAACTGTGGGCCTCACCCAGGGGTGCAGAACAGCCTTGTCCTGGAAGTCCACTCAGCTTTCATCCTTCCCTGTTATACCTGGCTGGAAGGCTGGTTTCATCAGAATGCTCAAGTAGGCGGGTGGAGATTTTAACACCATGCGAAATAAGGGCTTTATTTAAAGGAAATAGTTGCATTTATCTGAAGAAACAAGTGATAGCAGCATTATTTTTGTATGTGTGTGACTAACTAAACGTGCATTAGTGTTGCATGTTATTTTGGGCCGAAGCTGTGGGCTCTGCTGTTATAGTGGTGTTTTCTGGGGGCTGTTCTGTCCAACACGTGACGTGAGCGAGATCCAAGCTGGAGCTGTGCAAATGCAGGCATAGAACTGAATGTCGGGCCATTGCTTCAGGCAACCCTGTCATAGGGAGAGGACAACTGGAAATCACCCCATTTTGATCAAAAGTTAACACCAGTGCTATTTAGAGTTATTTTAGAGTTCAGCAGAGCTTTCAGTACCGTCTTTCACAGTGTCCTTTGGGCCTGAGGGAATGGCACGGAGCTGTCAGAGGAGGGGCAGCTGGGGGTGAGGGAAAGGCTCTGCCCCAGAGGGCGGTAGGCATGGAACGGGCTGCCCAGGACATTGGGCACGGCCCCGAGTGCCGGAGCTCAGGGAGTGCTGGGACACCGCTCTCACATATAGGGTTGGGTTTGGGTGCTGCTGTGTGGAGCCGGGGTTGCACTTGGGGATCCTTATGGGTCCCTTCCAGCTAGGAATATTCTGTGATTCTTTAATAAACCGGACCAGGACAATCAATGGAAAATATGAGACAAAGCCTTCTGTTGGCCAGAGACAGAATCCAGAATTTTCCCCTCTTCTTTATTTTTCTGTCTAGAACTGCTTTATTAGTCTAATGGAAAAAAAGGAAGAGCTATTTAGTTTGCCGACATGAAAATACCACACTTGATTACGCATTTCATTGTCTGATGAAAGAAACATTAGCATTAGAGATAATTACGTGCCATAACAGTTCATCTCATTATCAGCAGCAGAAGAGTGTGCAGGCAGCTTCAAAGACTGTTTCTTCTCTGAAATCCTCACCCATACTGGATTTTTCAGCTTTGTTATACAGAAATCTAGAAATGGTGGCTGGTTTTCAGTGCCTAATTGTTTAACATGGGATATAGAATCATAGAATCATAGAATTAGCTAGGTTGGAAAAGCCCTACAAGACCATCCAGTCCAACCATCCACCTACCACCAATAACCCCACTAAACCATGTCTCTCAAGGCTAGATCTAAACGTTTCTTGAACACCTCCAGGAACGGTGACTCAACCACCTCCCTGGGCAGCCCGTTCCAGTGCCTGACCACTCTTTCAGAAAAGTAGAAGCTGCATCTTGTCTCCTCAAACTGTTTCTTCTGTAGTAGATCAGCACAGCGACTACACGCACATGTACCCCTATATTTACATCTATTCCATCTGTCTAGATGGCACTTCAACAGGATCCAGTTAACACAAAGTTCTGTTACTCCTGAAATGATTTTGTCTTGGGAATATATTGGAGATTTTCAATCTTCAATGTCATAGGCTTTTATAAAATTCTTTGCAGGGTTTCAGACATTGAGCTGCAGCACAGCAGCAAAGCCTTTTGTTTTAATTACCATAAAACTATGTATCATTTCCTTCAATCTCAGTAATACAGAAACGTTAATAACATGGGAACCACAATCATGCTACGAGGTGAGCTTTTAAATAGGAAACACTGAAAAGCCTAATACAGAATTTAATCCAATACCTTTCAAAACAATTATGATTTTCTCTCCAACTCTGTGTGGAAATAGTCACAGAAAACGTGCATCTCGAGTGATTAGGGTGTGCCTTGCTTTGAGTACTTCTGTGTTAAGAGCCCGGGAGAAAGAGACTGTTCTAGGGATCAAAGTGTTCCCAGTAAAGTTTCTAGAGTCACAGGTACTCATCATCTATAAAAACTCATGCCAAGTGCCCGAAGAGGAGGCTCACCATCACAGGGTGTCCTTATAAAATGGAAGGTTTGCTGTCTGCAAGGAACTTTACTGCCTGTGCTGTTACACATTTACAGTAGTTTCCATGGGATGTAGGAGATGGTACTTCCGTGGTGTCCTTTGATCCACATCTTCCTGTGCCCTTTAGCTGCTCCCTCGACTTGTAATGGCAGCCCTGTCAGGTTCCCTTATGCCTGGTTGTCATGGTTTTGTGATTTTCGGTTATTGGTATTCCACATCATAACATCATGTAGTGGACATACCTAGTCCTCAGAAGAGAAAGACTACTACAGTCCCCACGGTACTTTGCTCCTCTGTTACCATTTCCAGCCGGAGGGAAAAGATAAAAGCTCGCAGTATAAAAACTTGCAGATCACGAGACCTCGTCCCTTTTTCCGCCGTCTCTCGTCTTGGCAGCACCTCGCTCTCCAGCCGTCTTATCGTCGGTAGTAGAGTAAGGCCTACCTTGATTTTGGGACATTCTCTCTCTCTGTGTTGGATTTATCAGCTTAAATTGTAATTATATTGTATTATAGTGTGTTGTTTTGCATTCCGATATTTTATTTAGTAAATTAGTTTTGTTTCTCCTCAGATTGTTGCCGCTGTTCTTTGCTCTCAGGGCCATCTCCCTACCCTTTTCCCCTTTCCCCTTTTCCTGGGACGTGGGCCCTTGGGTCCCCCATCCCCTTTGTCACGGAATCGGGCCTAACGCCCGTAAACCGTTGACACTGGTAATAATGCTTTTGGCAGAGATTGTTAATCCTGGAGATCGTTTGTAGGCTTGCTGATACATTAGTACATGGTGAACACACTCCAGCAGTAAGAATTTAAGATCTAATGGTGTTTTTTTCCCTTTTAGTGGTTTTACATTTGCATCAATTACAGCTACCATCCACCTCAAACCCCAGTCTAAGTGCTCAGGAAACATTTGTACATCCATAAAAACAGAGAAGATCAGAGCACCTTCCCCAGAACTATTCATCTGTATCTGCAAGCAAAAACTGTCCTTTCAGTCCTCCAGCAAATGGAGCACTCTCCAATCTCACTAAAATCAGTAGAGCTGAGGACATCCCAACCACTGGGGCCACTCTCCTTGCCTATCCCTGTGGCATGCCAGCATGCAGCAATGGCTGCAGCACCCGTCTCCATTGCATTTGTGATAACTGCTGCTTGTTTGGCAGAGCTCTAATGAAACACATGTCCCTGGAGGGCAGCTGCAATTCCAAAAAACAGCTGAAGAGAGGAGGTGAGCAGGGAGTCCTTGCTGATTCTAGCAAAGCTACCATTTCTCAGGGAGAGTTAGGATTTTATCCAGAAGGAATGCAGCCCTAAAACCACTGCAAATAGAACACATCGTAGCTTAATCATTCTGAGTGTTTCCTGATGAATGATTCTGTTTTCATGCACCTGCTTATATGTAAAAGACATCGAGAATGGTTGTTTTTAATTAAGAATGACATTAAAAAAAGCAGTTACCTATGTTCCTCTTTAATTCCTTTAATCATAAGGTGGAGTAGCTCCTCCCTAGGTATGTCAGGAGGAGTTGTTTCTTCAAGTAATAGATCCCTTCCTGAGCTGCTGAATTGCTCCTCTCTGACTCCAGCATCTCAGTTACTGCCGAGCTTTATCACTTACGTTCCCCAAATACAAAGTGTTCTCAATAAATGCTGTTTGTGAGGCAGAATGGGGACACCAAGAGGTAATGAACACCCTTTGAGGTCAGTGCAAGGCAGGATATAAACATCCCCAAGGGTTCATTCAACCAGTGTTCTTGGTTCTGCAGGCATTTGATTGCAGAAGTGCTAGAGTACCAAGTGAGTTGTACTAATACACTTTGCCCTGGCTTGCAAGAACCAGTGGGAGCTGTGTTTGCACCAGTGCAAAGCCCTGGAACGAAGGTGTGCAAAAACCTCTGGTAGAACCTTGAAAGCTCACACTAAGACGACAAACTAAACTTGCCTTGGAGGTGCACTGTCATGTTTTGAACCTTTGGATGGCTCGGGGTTTCCTGCTTATTAAAAGCTATCCGTCTGCTCCTTTTTGGCAGACTTTGAGTCCCCTGTGGACTCACTGGTTATCTACACAGATCTCTGGGAGTACAAGAAGTGAATTCAGAGGTCACATAAGTGCCCACAGCCCACTTTAAAATCTGAAGCTCTGTCTGGCCTCAGTTTTTATGCCTTTAAATCTGCTCTGATTTATGCTGGCATAAGAATCTTCCTTTGTTTGCTGACATACATAAAGATATAACAAGAAACACAGATGTTGTAATGAATTTTCTAATTGGATGTGGATGTTTGTTCCTAAAGGGCTAATAAATACAGCTGAAATGATCTGTTTGATCACAACTCACAACTGCCCCAAGAACACAGCCTAAAATACAGCTGGGGTAGATATGTGTGTCAAACACAAACAGGATGCTCACAAGACGAATGATCTGCTGCTGATATTGATTCTCAGCTCAAGATAAGAATAATCTTTCCCCTCAAATGTTGCTGGAAACAAACCTAGTTTGTAAGAAGGCATTGCTGGGAGCCCTACAGAAAGTGGCTCATGGGAAATACACCCTGTTTCTTTTTGCCTCTCCTCCTAATTTTGTTCTAACTGCTGGCTGAGGCACAATCATCAAAATGAAGAAGAAGTATGCATTCAAGCTCTTGAGCCATTTGCCATGAGACAGAGGTAATCCTGAGATTCACAGAAGCATTAAAATAGCAACAAGAAAGTAACACCAGTGCTTAGGATTGTTTTAGAAAGAAGGAAGCAGACAGGAGGTTCACAGAACAGAAATGTAGAGCTCTCTCATCTTGCAACTACACCTCCCTGTACAATGGCTCAGGCAGTTCACCCAGCTGAACGATTCACAGTTTTAATCCCCTATTATAAATAAGGGTGAGATATATGCTTTTAGCCTGGGGAAAGGTGATAAAAATATATATAGACTTAATGTAAAGCTGAGATTTCTGCCTGCTTCTCTTCTGATCGTTAGTAATTATTCTTTTTTACAGCCTCTGGCCTCTCCTCTTCTCCATCTACCCCAACACAAGTGACCAAGCAGCCCACGTTTCCTCTTGAATCCTATAAGCATGAGCCTGAGAGACTAGAAACACGGATTCACTGTTCTTCTCCTCCGGACACAGGGCAGAGATTTTCTTTGCCTCCATCCCAAAGTGCAGCCAAGCCTCCTATAATGACACCATCTCCCTGTGCTACCTCAAAACCAGTAAGTAGAGCTTGTGTCCACTTTTCCACCGGGAATTGTGCAGTGGTGTGTGTAAAATTGTTTATTGTACCACAAGCTAGAGCTGGTGCGTCCATCCTGTGGAATGGAGTGAGAACAATTTCGTGTGCCCTATACCTCAGACTTGTCTCAGCTCTCAGAGTTCAGCCGGTAAGGCATTAGGAATCCAGAGGTGGGAGCTCCTCTTGTGATTTAACGAAATAGCAACCCATTTTTGTATTGTGCTCAAACGAGCTTTGCAGTGGCTACAGAGTCCTGCACGCAGTGCTGAGATGCCACTTTAGAGAAAGATACAGTTTGATTTAGGATCGTCTTTTATCTCCCTTGAAAGGAGCAGATGAGAAGGCTAGCAGGCAAGGAGAGCAGATCAAAAAGAAATTCACAGCGTGAGCTGCAGGGTTTTGAGTTCCTGCTGCCTCAGGAGTCTGAGATCACTGGGACAAC
Organism: Numida meleagris; assembly: GCF_002078875.1. Taxonomy (NCBI): domain Eukaryota; kingdom Metazoa; phylum Chordata; class Aves; order Galliformes; family Numididae; genus Numida; species Numida meleagris. Next base: position 5,621,585 of record NC_034410.1, on the reverse strand, counting down.
TGCAGTCTAATGGCAGTGGTTGCTGTCATGCTGTCCGCCCCAGCTCACAGTAAAGAAGGGCAGAGGTACCCGGGTATTTAAGCAGACTCCAGGTAGTAGCAGTGTCTTTGTACGAGTGGTTTCTTTAGCTCCTGGGAATGCATAAACTCAGCAATTCCAGGAAAACATGAATTCCAACTTCTGATATTCTCCACTGTAACATCTGCACTGCATGTCTTTGCCACCCCTTCTCTCCTCTGGCCAGCCTCAGCCTCACAGTGACCACTGTTCTCCTCTTCTGAGCTCCTCTGCCTTCTGGGTACGCTAAGCCAGCAGTCCCACACTTCCTCCTTCGTGTCCAGCACGTCCACAGGAGGGGCCGCAGCCATTATACCGCATGTGTCTGGGTGCTGGTGCACATACCACCTGCAAGGGCTTCACAGACTCCCAGTAAAACACGTGCCCTGGTTTGGGGAGCCCTTCTCATTGGTCTGGAAGTCTCTGATTTTCAGCCTGCCTTTTTCATGGGTAGTTTGTGATCATTTGCTACTATACATAGTAGACATTTTCACTGCTCATCACATCCTGTTGTATCCAAAGCCAACTTTGTTGTTTTAGACTAAGGAAGCCAGGCTCCTTGCAAAATAAAGACCTTACTGTTCTGCTGCTATGCAGAAGTAAAGAATTAAAAATACTGAATAATATCAATCCTACACTCATAGTTAGGAACTCCAGCAGTAGCCTTTCTCCAGACTACTCACTGCCTTTCCATGTAAGGAGCAGTCGTGGGATACACAAGTTATGAAATTCAAGGGCTTGCAGGACACGGAGATGTTTGTGGTAGGCTTCAGTCTGTTGGTCATATCCTTGGCGTGTGAATGTGGTTTCTGCTCAGCCGCTACCCAGGAGTCTCTTGTATCTGCTAGAACAGTGACTGAAAGGCAGATTTTTTATTTTTTATTTGTTTTTAATTCTTTGCTGCTTGGGACAATAAAGAAACAGAATTCTTGGCAAGTATTTATCAGCTGTTGTGGTTCTGTGTCTGTACAAGAGAGTCCGGATGGAAACTCAATATATAGAACTCAATTATCTCCCATTCAACAGAGGCAGAAAAACATATATAAGTTACATAGGATGTACAACACCTGCTTCTCTTTGTTTCGTATCCTCTGCACTCATTTATATCTATCTCATTTATAAGAGTGAGTGCGCAGGGCTGCGGTGAACCGTTAGGTTTTCGTTTCACGTGGGAGCAACATCAGCAACCACAGGTCAGTAAGGAACAGAGCCCCACGTGTTTAATTCTCAACAGAGGCCACAGAGGCCTCTTTGCACAGGGGGAGCTGCTGGGAGGGAAGGGCTCAGCGCCTGCAGGAGGCCATGAAGCTGAACCCAATGGGGTTCACCCGGGACTGTTGCATCTTTCAGTCCCTCTAAGTTATTTCCCTTCGTGTTCCCTTACAAATTGTGACAGCACCCTGAATACTGCATTTCAGACACTTCAGTTATTCTGAGTCATGGGTTAAATACTTGTTTTCACAGTGAAGATGTAAACAGATCTGTAAAAAGCAAGGCTCACTTCTTGTTTACTTAGATCGCTGTTTCTTGGCATAAGGATTCCAAAAATCTTAAAAGCATTATAAATTATAGGGTGAATGGCTTCACAGTGGACACTCTGTTAGATGTTCAGTTTAATGACAGAGAAGCTTTTATGCTGACAATTGAAACGAGAGGTTGACTCTTATCTACAAGGGCTCTGTCAACTTAAATCTCATTACATTGTTTAATTAGTGATGATAATGCGTGCGATCCTAAAACTATTATAAATGATTCACGATTGTGGTATACGCTGCAATAGCAAAGAGGAACTCGTGGAGCCAGAGCTGGAAGTATGGCTGGAAAAAAAAAAACCCAGCAAACAGAATAGTGGATGAGTACAGGAACGTGTAGCACCAGGACTTGGAACTCATTTTAGCCCATTTTTACAGCCACTTGCCTTTGAAGCTGATGGTGTGCTTGCTTTTTATACGTCTGAGGCTGCGGCACTGAATGGCTGAATGTCCTCAAAAATAGAGAAGAATAAAGATATTTGCTTCCCAGCCGATGTAATCAGCACTTGTGTGTTTTGGTAGCACTTAGCGTGTATCTTGCTGTGATTTTCAACCCTTTTATTCTGGTGATGGGAATAAAAAGTGGGAGACAGTCCCTGACTGAGGGAGACGCTGCTTCTACAGGGAGCATCTCACCGCAGTGCACGGACCTCAGCAGCTGACCCCATGCTAAATGGATGTCTGCCATAATCACTCAGGCCTGGATTTACCCCGCCTAACTTTAGAAACCTATCTGAGCCGCTTATGTTGGTTGTCTCTGTATCTCAGAGAGGATAAATCAGTTCTTCAGTGGGTTGGTCAGCACTCTGCACCAGAGGGACTCCGGATGCTGCGTTTCTGCTGGGTGCCCAAAGCAGACGTGCCAGGCTGGGATGGCCCACGGCAGCAGCACTCGCAGGCGTCCCCCTGGCTGCAGAGGTGTTCCTGGTGGCGGAGTTAGGAGGTCAGAATGAGAAATCAGCTGATAAGAGATCAAAGCTACGCCAACAGATTAGCGTGCCCCACATGAAATAGGGAAGGAGCGACTCGATTTTTTGCTGTACAGTTCATGGCTCCGTACTTTGGCCTTGTGTTGTTTGGACTGTGTAACCTTCAGGCAGTTAAGTGGTGAATGATAACTCCCCTCTAATGCGGCATTACTAACCATGAAAGGAATGCAGAGAGGTTGCAAGTTCAGTAATCAACTCGTTTTCCCTGTTTCCGCTTTGCCCAGTTTTGAAGATGAACGCAGCGTGTTGAGCTCAGTGTGGTTGCATCCTTCTCATTTTGTCCTTTTGTCTTCCATTGACACCTAAGGCACCATGAGAATAGCAGTATTCTGTCTCCTGCAAACACATGCATTTTTGTGGTACATCATTTCCTGGCCTTTATGAGTTTCCTCTTTCTCTGCATGAGAAGAGTCATGGCCAGAGTGAGATGCCAGCTCCAGACAGAGCTCTCCTTTGGTGAAAAACATGAGCTGGGCTCCCTCTGCTCAGAAGGGACAAAGGCAGAACATACTCACAGACAGCCCCTTCCATACCTTGAACCACTGCTCTCTAACCAACTTCCAAGCCTAATACTTTCCCAGAATTTTCTTAAAAAGAGACCGTCTCAGGCAGAAGACAGTCTGAGACCTACACCAAGCTTGTGTCAGCACCTCCTCTTCAAGCCACACATGCAGGACGCAGGAGAAGCTGGAAGACACAGTCAGCATCCATTTTACACAGACACCGCTGCTCAGCTCATGGAAGAGGAGAAGTACAGTCTGCAACCGGGCCTCTCCCTGCCAGTGGCAGACACACGGAGGGAACTAGAAAATGGTTTCTGCAGCCACCTGCTTGCTCAGCAGCAGCATTTCCCTGCGAGGCTATTCATGCTGTTTCTCAGCCAGAATGTAGTAAACTCAAAAACAGGGCTGTTAACTTGTTCGGCGTGAAAGACTCTTACATCACACCCTGCTGCTGGCAGCCAGCCTGGGAACCAGGATATGTGCAGCAGGTCCTCCCGTCTGGCTCTCTCCAAAAAGCCATGGCACCTATCAGAGCACCACGATCAGGGTGGCTGATTAAAGAGATTTAAATCTGATGAAGAGAACTGAAAATGCTCTTTGATTCTGATTTAGTCTTAAGAAAAAAAAAAAAAAGAAAAAAAAAAAAAACACAGGCTGGGAGAAATGGAATCCAGTCTGCAAGAGCTCTCTATTTCAGCATTCATGTGGTTTAAGGAAGTAAATGAGTGCCAAGGCATTACCCTGATTCAGCTTTGATTTATACCACAGTAAACTGATCACGGAACCTAGAGCCAGCAAGGCTGTCATTTACCAATGAGAAAGCTCTGGCAGTGTTGCTGTGTCCAGACTAGTTCTAAGTGCTTTAATACCAGCACTCCTCCTGGGAGATGATTCTGCTCTCTAGTAGATCCTCTGGGCTGCAAGAAGCCAGCTGGGTTGCAACATTCTCCCTAATGCAATTGCTGCAGTCTGTGTGAAAGTGCATTCAATTTAGAAATGGAATGTACTTGTCCAGCAGTTGGCACGTAAGTATTTAGTTGCAAACGTAGTAAATCAACAGCTCTGTGATAATGTGTAATTTAATTACTTAACAATTACACACCATACTCATGGAAAAAACGTCCTGAGCCCACCTGATTTGTTTTGTCTGCTTTGACAGAGCGTCAGGGTGGCCCCACTGAGCAGAATGACTTCACATCATTGGGAAGTCCACAGTGAGATTCAGAGGGAAGTAAAATATAAATGAGCCAGCAAACTCACTCGGAACTGAACAGACCCATTCTACCAATATTCTGTTCCGTCCCTTTACCTCCTCCCCATTAGTCTTATTTTTTTTTTTACCACATTTGGTATTTTTATCCCCTTTTAAAATACACAACAGACATCTTGCTAACAATTTAGATTGGTTAATTTGCTTATTCTAGAATTACTTAGTTGGTTTAGGAGGAAAAAAAATACATTCAGAAGCTCCTGTAATGTCGGTTTCCTAATGTAATTGTATTCCGGTCGCAGCGTTCAGATTCTTGGCAATCAATCATAGGATGTAGAGAATTTATATTGCATAATTTTGTTGCCCTGAGGAAATGCATGTCTGTCAGCTTGTGGCTTTTTTGGCAGAGCTAATTTACGCAGCTATCTATGGGCGTACTCTGTGCCGAATTTATCTTAACGGCATCAACTCCTGCGATTCCTGTTCCTCCGAGAGCCCAAGGAGAAAGGCCAGGTAGAAGGGACGAGCAGCCAAAATGCTGAGTCCCACCAATTCCCAGCTGCTTTGGCAGTGCTTCTAAGACTCTAAGTAGCTAAGACAATTAAAACCAGAGCACCTGTGTGTTTCTTCAACAGCGCACATCGGCACCAAACTCATGACCCCAGAATCCTGAACAGGAAGCGACTGGTTTGAAGTTGCAAGCAAAGTTACCATTATCACCCTACGTCCCGCGCTACGCGTGGTGCGACAAGGCTAAAGCCAAGCACCCACTCCATGCGCCTATAGGAACAGGCAGCTTTGTGACATGATGTAACGGGGTGGGTTAGGATTTACAGCCTGGTTTTACCACTGAACCGAATTCTGGCGTCACAGCTTACTTCTCCATTTCAGACTTGTTAATTTAACAAGCGTCCTGTTATTCTGCTACGAGAGCGGAACTTCTTGTAGGAGTGAGCTCTGTTAGTGATCACAACCCGATAGCTCATTTCTGATTTAAGGTAAAGGTGCAATGTAACAGAGCGCTGCTGCCAGTTTCTTACCAACTGTATCTCGGGAAGACAATGACGTACCACGTGTGTTTGTGCACAGAGCAGCAAGGAATATAAACCAAAGTCTTTCCACCCAAAGAGAGCTTTGCATGCACACTTCTGAAACTTCTCTGTTGCACCATTCCTTCTCGTGTATTCGGCTGGATGGAAAATACAGCTATAGGAAGGAAAAAATGCTGCACAGGCTGGGATCCTTGGGAGGGAACTCAGTGAATTCCTCATCCATCTCCATCTCTCTTAGCTCGGTTTCGTCCATCTTGTATTTTTAGATACGCCATCTTTAACAGCCAGCAGAGCTCTACAGAATGTAAATCCCTGGCTGATACCAAAAGGGCACGGGCTGCACAAAGCAGCAATGTTCCTTTCTCTTCTCCCCACGACACTGCCTTACCCCTTCCTCTGTCCGGATGAAACAAAATGCTGAAGTTAGGAGAGCAAAGAGGGACATCACAAGCAACCCTTCCTTCTGTGCAGCTCCTGCACCGCGGCATTCGTATTTTAGTGTCACTGTCCATGAGGAGAGCAACACGGCTCTGCAGAAACACAGCTTCTGTCTGTGTTTTTTTTTCTTTTAAGATAACAATCAACCAAGTTTGGCCATTTCAAAGTCAGCTGCATGGGCTGCTGACTCAGAGGAGGAGCAGATACCATCTTGGCAGCAGCTTGGAAAAATGTTTCCATTGTGCTCCCGAAATGAATGCAAAATATTTATTCCTTGAGCATGTTCCCAACAGCATTCTTAGCGGGCACTGAGGGCGGGGCCATGCAGAAGACATTTTTAGGAAGACAATAATGATTTGTGCGATGCCCGAGGTATGAATAATCGTATTTTATGATTAACAAAGAACAGCAGTCCTACCACGCGGGGCTTGTAAGCTGAAGCGTAGAAAGGTGAAGTAACAGAGCGTAGCATCACAGAATTACCACATCTCCTGCCGTGGAAGGGATCCACATGGATCACAGAGCCTGATTCCTAATCAGACAATAAAACAGGTGAAAGGCACACGGTCAGCAGAGTGAGGAGGCAGCAGCATTACGGAGCGGAGGCACTCGTTTGGCCTCTTTGCATGGGTAGGGTTACAAATAATTGCCAGTGCCAAGGTTAGCATCTCTGCTTTCTGTGCTTATACTTAGCACACTTTTACCTCATAGCTGCACAAGGCGGGGTGCCGGTGGCACGCAGAAATCCTTCTTCCTTGTACCTCAGAACAGAAGGTTACTAATTGCTGTTTTGTGGTATATGAGCACAGATGATTTCAGCAGAGAAATAAACATGACTCTTGCCCTGAGGACCTCATTGTCCAAGAGCCTGATCTAGCAAGCAGGCCGGGCAAATTCTAAAACCATAAGCATTGGCTCAAACAGGATCGTTCCTAAGCACTACGTCCAGTATGTACTTGCAGAATGGGTTTTAAGTGTAGCCATAACATAGCTAGCGATGACAGAAGGCACTGAAGAAAGGTAATCTGAAGGTTAAGTGCTGAGTTTGGTTGAGGTTGCTATGTATTTATGTTGCTGAATCTCAGGTGCTGTTTTGTTTTAAGTCAATGTGATGATGGCCTCGATCCAGGAAAGCACTTAAAAGTGCGGTCAATTTTAAGTACGTTGGTGGTCTGGATGGATTCAGCAGTACCAGAGCATTAAAGCAATGTGCACGTCGGCCACTTTGCTCGGTCGGGGTCTTTGTACAGTTCCTACTGGCTTTTAAAACCCTTACAAATGACTAGCACAAGTGGAGATGAAAGTTGATGGACAGACAGAGGATGGAAAAAGAATTGGGGAAAACATGAGAGATTCAATACAGAGTAAATGATGGAACGAGCATGAGAATCAGGATAGAAGAAAGCTGCTGGTGACAATGGGAAACAGCTGATCGCTGAGTGGCAAGGAGAGCAGCAGCTGCAAGGTCACTGTCTGCCTGCTGGTGTGTGTTTGCCTTTCAAGCCGTGGGCATTTGGACCATATTTACATGCAAACATTCGTGGTGTGCACTACCTCAGCACCCAGCTCCTGACATAGATGGAAGCAGCTAGTGAAGAAGCATGAGCATTTTATAAGAGAAGACACCAGGTTCCTCTCCTGCCACTTTCCCTTAAGCGTGCTGACAATGACCACCTGAGTGCATCCCAGCAGCTGTGTTGCACACAGGGACAGGACGCTGCCAAAGCTGCTTTCTTAGGAAGCACAGTGAGAAGTAGTTTCTACAGAGCGCGCAGCTTTCTGTCCTGCAATATGTCTTCAGAAAGGGACAGCAAGATGCCACTGAGCACCACTGCAGTACAGAAGGACATCATACAAGCGGGTCACCAAATGGGTTCTTCCAGTACCCAAGATTTTACTGATACAGAGGTCACATGTTGAAGTAAAGGGTCATTTCCTTGCTCTTCCATCTCTTCCTCATGGCCCCAAACATGGCTGTTGCTGTTTTAGTTCTTTGAATTCAAGTTTTTTTCTCTTTTCAGTTACAGAGTGGTAACAAAAAACAAAGAGTTTGAAAAAGGGAAAAACACAGCGTCAGTAGCTAGGGCATGCCATAGAGATCAGGGAGCTGGCTGCACATATTCGCCCCATCAGAGATCTCTGACGTGATTATCACTATGTCCCTTGGTCTCCCGGTGCCTCAGTTTCCCATTTATAAAAATTGCAGTGTAACACTTCCTTAAGTCACACAGATACATTAAAAAGTTCTTCAGAGCACAGATATTCTTAGAACAGGAGACGTAAGTGGCTTAAGATAACTATAGATAGCACGTTGTGTTTAAAGATTATAGCGGCAGCCTTTTACATTACAGACAATAATAATGTATAATAATGTACAGAAAGCTATCATGTTTTCAGAGCACATCAAGATTTATGCAAAAGATCATTACAAAGTAGGCTGCTTTTCTGATTTCTATGCTTATTTTAGAGCTTGGTTTAAAATGGGTCAGACATCCTTGGGAACACATAGCTTTCAAAGAATTACCATAGGACATACTGTCCTGCAGACTGTATACAAATTGGTATACATACACATATTCTTCAGATTTGATGTTGTGCACTGGATTTGCTCATTTTTACTGGTTTCTATCACAATTACCTATGGAATTACTTTAAAAATGTGGATAAACAAAATGCCTATCCAAGTTGATGAACAACCTTAAATAAATACTGTTCTAGAGATCTATAGCCAAGCTTCTATTCTGAACTTGGTGTGCCTTTCCCAAGAGCTCGAAATATCATCCAAACAAACTAAAAAAGAATATAACAGCCACTGAAATGTCAAAGCCAAATCAGCTGCCCTTCTTTCAGGAATGTCCCTTGCTGTCTCTCACCCACCAGGCCTTACTTGGACATCTTAAGAACCCAGCTGAAACTCCAACACTTCATCCAAATGGCCACGGTTAGAGTGTGTTCTTGGGATTACCCAGCAGCAGTTTCCTTTCTGCAGTGCCAACACTGCTCTAGGAGCACTTTCTGGCTCCCAGTGACATCCAGCACAAGACAGAGGTTGCGTCCCTCACACAGAGGTCCATAGCTCTCAGAAAACTCCATCTCCAATGACGATGCTCTTGGTTCCTAAAGCTGATTGACTTTGAAATATGACCACTCTGGCAGAAACAGCCACTTTAATCTCAACCTACTGAATGCATTATTTAATTTAATATTCAACTTCATTTTTTTTTCCATTTAATTGAAACTGACACTAAATTTCCAGTCTGCTACTTAATTGTGCTTCAGAAAATAAGCAGCATCTCTGGAGACCTTATATACAATTTAGTGTATATATATAACATATATATATATAACGTAGATATATTAAATTCTCTAAGTGTAATTCTGACTGTACTAAAGTTAGCAACAATTATTCCACTGGCTTTGGAAAGGCTAGATTTGCTCATTACCTTACCGGTAATGACAATTTAGATGGTCCATTGTCATGATATTGATTGCTGAAAGATATCACACTATGTTAAAACAGAACTATCCTCACACAGACTGCTGAACAGTGAATCTGCCTCTAAGCTTATGTGCATGACACCCAGTGTTTACCATATCCACACTGTGAGCACCCACTGACCATCAACATGCTTTTTTGTCCATGTTTGCATAGACTCTGCAGTAACGTAAGCATGGTGTCAAGCTGGAGGTGTATCTCAGGTCCTTAACATTGAACAAATTTTATTTTTTTTTCAGTTCTGGTTCATGGAATACAGGGAAAGGCCTTATCAGTATTTCTACATCTATTTATGGTACTGTTTGCAGTCATAAAACATTTAGCTGAAGCACTTGATACGCTTCTTGCTCAACACAGTCCTTACTTCAGCCCCTTTCAGATGGTATCAAACCACAGAACCAGTGCATGGAAGATCTGGTTTCACTTGTAATGTACCTAAAGTGATGGAACGATATAGTTAATAGGCTGCCAAAAGGGAAAGCATGCATGAGAGAAGGAAGATATCCATTGCATGATGCTGTCATGGCAGATTTCTTTTATGCAGAACAAAAAAAGAGAAGCAGTACACAACAATTTTGCCCGGAGTGATCAGCAGTAGATATGAGAATAATTCAGAGGAAGGCCAGTTTCCTCAAGCTATGCAAATTGAGCGCCACTTGAAGAACAGCTTTCTGTCAAAAAAATGATCTGTTTGAAGATTACAAGTCAACCACGGGCTCTACGTTGAAGTTGCAGAGTGAATTATTTGTTCAGTCCAGGTGTATGTCAATTTCTAGAAGTTTTGCCAAGATGGTGGCTGATCCAGCTCTGAGCTGAAGACCGCCTCTATCTTTCAGTAAGCCACCCCAGCAGCTCTCACCTGCACCATCCTGCTCGTGTCCAGGCACAGCTATCTGCTGCCAGGCTTTGAGATCAACTGATGATCATGGAAACGCCATTTTGATGGTAGACTACTAACAGGTTACCAGAATTTTGCAGGCCTCACTCAAGCCTGAAGTATGGCATCAGTTATCTTCAGGCTTTATTAGGGAAAGATTATTTAATTTTAGGTTTAAAAAATACCATCACTGAAAGCTGGCACAGTAAGTGTTTGCACAGTGGAGCCACTACCCACGAGCAAGGCTTTGAAACACAACACTACGATGAAGAAAGTGAAATGGTGTATAGTAAATGTTTATCCAAATCAGATTTGCCTCTTAGTATTTTATTTTAAATTTGTTATCCTCAGCAGCCTCTGCTCTGTGGAGCATTATGCAGGACTCTGGCCTCAATCCAGCAACAGTACTTAACTAAGTGCTTAACTTTAACTAACACAACTAATCCTTCTGTACTCCATGCCTGTGAAGGAAGCGTCAGGTAAATGTGGGCTCACACTTATTCCTCCATCCACTTCAAATCAGTCAATGCTTACCTGCTTTTTACCAATGATTTAGCTTCATTAAACCAAAAAAAACAGTACATTTGTCACAACCAGAAAGGTCTACTTTCTTCAGCAATAATTTCTCCTCAGCCAACAAGATAATAGAGTCCTATTTCAAAAAGAATGCGTGTGAAAAAAATTAAAGCATTTCTTTTCAAGCATATATGATAACAAACATTTAAGACAAGAATACTTAAGAGCTCTGGAATACTTTAAGCTGCTAAGTGACATCCTCCTGTTTGCAGAAGTAGCACTAGCTGGGACATCAGTATTCTTCTAAACAACCTCTAGTCAGCCCCTCCCAAGTACAAAATGTTTTTTGTTTTTAAATTTGTGTTAAAAAGGACGGAATTTTAATTGTCGTGCTGTTTGATTAACAACATCTCATGCTAATAATACTGAGTCAGCCTCCACCTATATTCTACAGGAATTAATGTTGCCCACAGAGGCTTAGTTAGAGAAGGTTTCTTTGATATCGCGGACTCAAAACTCTATCAGAGCTGCAGAGTGAGACAGGCTCAGAAATACCACCGGAGATAAGAGGTTGTGCAAACAAGTGCTGCCTCCTCTCCACTTCTGTCTCTGTTTCTCTTAAAGAGTTTAACTGGTGATCTAGGCTATAACTTGCTTGTTTACTTCCTTCGAAGTTTATGTTTTTAGAATCGCTTAACTCTTGTGTCACTGGAAAACAATTTTTCTTCTCAAACAAAGCGACAGTGTTATAGGGCAGTGTTCTCACACGAGGCAGGTTCTTCGTTTCTGATGTTAGATCAAAAGAAGTTTCGTAAACCCGACCTGTTTCTCAATCCAGTCGGTGACAGAACTCACTGGGATTGTTCCATACAGAAATATTTAGGTAGGGCTTTCCACTAAAAATGGGAAATCACTCTCCACATTCAGTCTGTATGTCTTCGGGGTAATAGGATGTCAACACTCCGTGCTGTAATTGCAGTGAAGATTTGCTGTAAATGCACACCATATATTTCAACATCTTCCCTAGTGCTGAACATGCTTCTATACTCTTTTCTTTTTTTAAGGCTAAATTTTATTGTTGTTCCAATTCTGTTATCCGTTTAACCTACTAAAGATCCCCAGCAGGGACTGCTGATCAGTAATAATTAACTCTGTAAAGTAATTAATGTTATAGGTTCTGTTATGCGTGAGGATACAAATGCAGTTCGGTGGAAGGCTAGTTACTACCTATGAAACATAAAAGCAATACATAGTTAATCTGTATTCCATGCCAGCAGACTCCTCATTAGGACTACTGATGGATTCTTATTCTGATGGCATTGGGATGAAGGAAAAAAGCCTTTCTGGCTCGAGTGGCAAAGTCTGTTAGAGCTGTTGTAAAAAGAAACCACCAGAATCATCTTTAATCTCACTGTACAATAACAGAAATACATAGAGAGCAGACACAACTTGCCCCATCACTTTCATACCTGCTGCAGGACAGCTCTCTCTCAATTTATTTAGGGCCTCTGTAAGATAGAGTGCTGAGCTGCCACCGGTCAGGATCCAGTGGAGAAGATAAATCAATGATGCTGAGAGCATTTTTAGTGCCAGGCATTGCTGGGATTTGGTCCCTGTGTTCTAAATGTATTGTAATCTCTGTGTTGCCACTATCTTCATTTATACATACTACACTGGAATGACTACAGCATCTAATATCTCAAAAGCCTTCTGAGACTAGAGCAAATGTTATTGCATTTCTTCCAGGTACAGGAAGAAAAAACTTGAATCCAGTATTTTGTATGAGTCATCCCCCTCCTTACTAGTTTGTTTGGTGCTGCAACAGAGTTTCCTTAGAGTAAATGGTAGAAACTACACTTCTGCACAGCTGCTCTGTTTACTCCAAGGTCTTTGAGGTAAGGAGGACTTTGCATCAGAACCAGGACCAGAACTCTGCACTGGGATTGACCCTGTTCTCTCATCACACAGCAGGCACTCAGTCGGCCATCCTACAGTCATCCTCTTCACCATGCAGTTAGCATTTGTAAATGCAGAAGGGATCCAGGATGGGATCCTAACCTCAGCCTCGCTGATCCCAGCCTTTTCAGCTGTTGTAGACCACTGGTATCAGTTATCACACTCTAGCAGAAAACAAGTGGGAGCTTAATTTACAGTAACCAGCAGATGAAACCCTTTTTTTCTGATAATTTTTGTCTCTTTCCACTTCATAAACCAGACTAAATTAAACTAAAAATAAGCAGTAAGTTCTTAAAATTCACTTTGCACAAACAGATCGCTACAGAATAAGCATATCTATGGCATATATTTAGAAAAAATCTAAACTGTTCATTGACAGCTCATCAGGAGAAGAGCTGTTAGACTACTTGGATTGTATAGAACTGTAATTGTAAGCAGCACTAGTGAACGGTGGGAAAATTACCATTTGTAGTTTACTCTTGCATTCCAAATGGGTTTGTCTTGATTTGCATTTAGATGGGAATTCCTTCTTGTTGCTCTTCAATCCATTAGGTTTTATAAGGTAAGTCATTTTTTTTTCCTTTTGAAGTACTTCGAAGGGCATTCTGTTTTACTGCTGAACTATGAGCTGAACAGGTGGCACCCCGGCATATATCAGTCTCAGCAAAGCTTTCAGTGATCAGAACAGAATGATGGAGAAAGGTCAGGCACAGCTTGGAGGCAGGCAGCCTTGAATTTAACTGAAAACGCCTATTTCTTACCAAAGGACACACACTATGTTTGTGGCAATGCTTCAGTCCGTTCCACGCAGACTTGTGATTTGCAGCAGCATTTTTCAGTTGTTTTTTTTCTATTCCGACCTAGTTATCAAAGACTAATGAGTCATCTTTTCTATTACTCAAATAATGCTTGTTTTAGTGTTTTTCTAATCTAGAATTAAAGCCACTTGGAGAGAGAAGCAAAGCAGAGTTCCGGTTCTATTAGGTTGCATGTAGACTTTGACTTTCGTACAAAACAAAGTTTTCTCATTGAATTCCCATATTAAGACTAAATATATTTTTGTAAAGACTGGACAGAAATAGAAACAAAAGAAAATAAGTCTAGAAAGGACTTCAAAAATTCATTCCTCTCACCCCACCCACCCCCAGCACAATCAACTAATGGTGCTTCACTGTCACATTCAGAAAGTTCTCCCAAAGTCCAAGCAAAGACCTCCTTGCTAAAGGCTAAGCAGAGAATTTCTTATTCCATAACCTGAGGATCCAGAAAATAGTTTATCACTTTCCTTCTTGCAAGAATATATTGCATTTTGGAACCTGTGATTTTTTTTTCTTTTGTTCCTCTTTGTTCGAGGAGGTTTTCAAGTCTTTCTTTACACGTCGTGTTTTCTCAACTCCTATATTGAGTTGAGTTGCTTTTCCTTGGATTCTCTTCGTTTATTCTCGAGTTCAATGCCCAAAATGGAATCCAAAACCCTAGCTGGTATCTAATCAACAAACGCGTAGAACAGACTTCCATGTCTTACCTGTAAAACTTTAGTAGATAGTGTGATTTTTTTTTCCATGAATTTGACATTTGTGTCTGACATCTACTTTCATTCTTTGGTCATTTCTTTGCATGACTGCTGAAAGCCAGTCTTTTCTCCTTTTATTTTTGGTTATTCTTACTTGTGTATAGCTCTGTACTTACCCACACCAACGTGCATCCTACTTTTCAAAGCATTTCGGGAATTCTCAGGATTATCTAAGTTTATTAAGTAAGGCTATCCATAAAGGTACAGCTTCTCTTAGTACTGGATCACCTGAAAATGTGCTTATTCATTATTCCTGCACTCAGTCACCAGTGAAAACACTGAACGACATTAGACAGAACACAGCCTTCCATGGAATCCTCTCTTATACCCTCCCAGTTAGATAAAGAAATGTTACTGCCTTCCTTGTGAGTATGGCTCTGACCTTTAGCAGCAGTTTCATCTGGACTCTTAGGAGAGTGTCATGCGAGATAGTGTCAGTAGTCTCGTTAACTCACACTGCATCTGCCTACTGCAAGACTTCCAGCTTGTTACTAAAGTGACTGAGATTCACTTGGTGTTGTTCATACACGTTGGCTGTTACCGGTGATCTTTCTTTCCTCTAATAACTGAAAATCGGTGTATTTTTTCTCCTATCCATTTTGGAATCAAAGTTCTACTGACCAGTTTACAGTTTCTTGGCTCCCTCCACCCACCTCCCCTTAGAGATAGATGGTCCAAGCCGAATGAACCTGACTAATTGGAGATGTAGAGATCTAGTCAGTGCAGCAACTGGACACAAATCATGTATACTGAGTACTTGTCTAAAAGAGGGCATATGAATGATGGCTGACAAACGACTATCTCCACTGGCTGCAGTAGCAGCTGCCTAGGGTAACCCATTCAGTAGGAAAAGATACATAGTATGTGTTCAAGCTCAGGTGAGATGAAACTCAGGCTCAAACAGCCAGTCTGATGACTGCCACTGATAGATCTCTATCCCACTGCATGCATTCCTACCAATTCAGGGAGGCAAACCGTCAGGAAGCTACATCAAAAGCAGTTTTCTGCTGAGGATAATTGCTGTCCACATCCCTGAACCATTCCTACAATTTAAATGCTTAGACTATTCTGAAAATAAAGGAATTCCTACAGGACATAGGGCTAAAATGAATTCCGGATAATCAGTTATCTTTTAAGACACGCATTATAAGTGCATATCTAATTTACTGGATGGATTTTACCTCCACAGAATATTACTAGCTCCTTTTACCATAGATAAAGAAAACGATCAAAGTGAGCAGTTATTTATTAAAATGTACATTCTAGCCTTCCCAGGAGTCCCCCAAACCTTTTTTCTTCACATCCACCTTTTTGTAACTTTTTCTGTCGTATCAACCTTGAGTTATTCCTTTTACTTTGCCTCTACAAAGATTGCTGGCACTGCTCTATGAAGCTGCTCTATCAGTGTTATGTCATAAGTCCTTGCTTTTTTGGCTTAAATAATGCCCCTGTGAAATCTGAAACATGGCAAAGAAAAAATGCGTTCAGGCAATTTTGATTTTGCATATATTTTTCTTCTAAACTGAGATAAAGTTTATTTTCATTAGTAATATTTAGTATACAAAGTTCTGATACTCACCGCAACCCAGTTAAAATGGGTTACCTGACACGCTCTGATGCCAAAAATTCCAACACTAATCTAGACAAATCCCTAGGATATAGTTAATAGAAACCTCTTGCAGCAGCAGAGCAGCCACAACAAACAGATACTGAAATGTTACAGCACGTAGTATCATCTCGGTGGGAATTACAGCTGCTTTGAAAGCCAGATTTTTCCCACCTTTACCTGGTAATCCTTTTGTAAAACAGCAGGTAGAGTTTGTAGAGAGAGGTATTACCAAAGATTGCCAAAAATATCTGCTGATTTGGATACTGCTGTAGTAGTTCACAGTGAACAACACAGTTCTCACCATCTATCTAAGTGAATGTAATTGTGGGCTGTTTCCAGAAGGCACGGTCCCACTGCCACTGCTGCCCTTGGCATTTCTTGTGCCAGTGCTAGAGCACAGAGAGTTGGATCAGGAACTGATGTGGATAAAGCCCAGTCTTTTCTCTTGGTCTGTTTGCTTTTGAGCCACATCAGTTTCCTGTTCTGACTCACTGTGTTGCCGACAAGAGCTAGAATGCAAAGCGATGAGCAGAATGAACGCCATTATCAGCAGCTTGTTCTAAGCTTGGCTTAAATAAATTGTAAAATTGAGGCAGAATGGGGGATGGAATTTCAGCCTTTACTTCTCAATGTACTTTTGCTGGTGGTAGGTTTTATTGAGCAGTATGGATGTAACAGCATGAAGTTTACATTACAAATCCCTGTTATATATTTAATTACCACCTTTAAATTATCTTGACTTTCTCATAAAACTCATCATCTGGATGTGGTTTCTGCCACTGGAAAGCCCTGATCTTGCATTAAGCTCTGAGGTTCCCAGCGCAGTGGGGCTCATTGCATTAAATAGGCTTACCTGGCTTACTATAAACATATCCCTGTTTCACAGCAGTGAAATGCAATGCGTACCTTTCAAGACTCAGTGTCACTTCCACCTACAAATAACCTTGGAGCTGTATTTCCTCGTGTCTGGAGCTTAGGAGATGATGATGCGGAGTAAATACCTGTTGTTTTAAACAAGAAACAAAATCAGGACAGTTATTTCCAATCAGACGTCATCTTATTCTTCTCTCGTGTTTAGCAAAGTACATAAAAACTCACCAATGTCAAGGCACATGACATGGAATATAATTACATAGAGCTTTTCATGATAGCTCCCAGAGATCATTAAAAGCTTCCAGAACACTCAAAATAGACTAAAAATGCTACAAATTAATAGGAATTGCCTTCAGACCTTCCGCGACTGGTCAGATAGAACATGTATTGAAATTCCGCACGTCTTTTAGGAGCGCAGCTTCAAGGGCTGCTCCGAAAGTAATGCCTCCTATTTTATGACTATGACCTATTATGGTGTGTTTCAGCACTGGCGACAGCGATGTGAATACAAGCCACATTACGGATGGCCGTGCAGATTTGCACGAGCGTGGCATGCAGGCTCTTGCTCATCACTGGCAAAAATGCATAGCTTGTGGTGGTGCCGACGTTAAAAATTAGTGTTTTGTAGCTGAGAGTTTGCTGTATCAAAGAGTGTTACTGTGCTCTTTGTAACGGTTGTAGTTTCCATGGAAATAAATAGGAGGCATTGCTTTCGGAGTGACCTGCATAGAAGTGAAACGTTTGAGGATTTTCTTTCCAAAGGACCTTCATGGTTAAGAGCTGCATACTGTCACTTTCCCAGCCCGTCCATTGGACATCCCTAGAGAGAAGCAGACCGGGCCGGCACTAACATTAACATTCTGTCTGACGAAACGCCCCAAGCGCTCGGATCTTTAAGAGCGGTTTTAACGCGTGACCTTCAGCACCACGCGCGTTAGAACGCCTCTGGCGGACTCCAGCCCCTCACACACAGCCCCGACCGACGGAGGTGACCGGAGCCCGCCTCGCAGCTCCCCAGGAGCGCTGCCCGCCGGGCCGGGCACCGCCTCCTCCCAACCGGAACCGGGGCGGTGCGCGGGACGGCGGCTCTCCCCGCTCGGGGAG